>NC_092209.1:23357765-23367222 GCF_043381705.1 Parasteatoda tepidariorum | reverse complement strand
ATTCACTGGATCACCAAACGATGAAAAACCAGTGAAGGAACAAGTGTTCCTTTACTGGGTTTTTCTCCCAGTTAATGAAAATAAAAGAAATTTTTTAATTTTCTTGTACTTTTAGTCATATTATACATCAAAATTCTGTTTAAAAGACAAAAACCAGCTTCTAACCAGTGAAGAAACAGGCATATTCCTACACTGGGAATACTTCCAGTGAATGAACAGTAATGTGTGATATATGATTTTACATGACTCTAGGATAAGTAATTCTGCTATATAGAGGACAACCGAAATTTTTTTAAAAATTGTATGAATAATTCCTGAAATAATTTCAGTTCATAATGTTAATTTAATGCCTTAATTTATGAAAAAATTATAATTTATATTTATTAATCGGGTGTGTAGTTACATCAAATGTTAGGCAACTTAATAAACTATGTATACAAATCGAAAACTAATTAAAGATAATCATATAAATTTGAATAGAATATTTTTTGCTGGATTTTGCAACAAGAACTCCTAATAAGTTATCATTATAGGATAGCAACGTGATTATATAATTTATAAAAACTACTTTACTATGTTAGAATTTAGAAGCAAGCTCCTCAACAAAAAACAGAGTTAAACAGAAACGATACTCTATTTCTTCAGAAACTTGAGAGGGAAATCCCTCTAGATATGTTGCAAATTTTTAACGCAGCATTGACTGAAGAGTCTAATATCGAAAATTCGAAAATGTCCAAGAGCCTGTACTTTTTTCAATATGGAAGAAGTACGTATTAAACGAAGACCACTTGGTTAAGTCAAACTTAGGAACTGAAGCTAGTATTGATAATGAATGCATCTTAGATATCGAATTTGAAATGAGTCCTCATGCTGATCTTCTCTTAGTTGAAAAAAGAAACGATTCTATAAGTAAAATCAGTACTTCTAAAGATCCTCTGGATATAAGTCAACAAGAGACACCTTTCCCCGTCTATTTTTGAGAAAGGCATTCTAGAGATGTTGGAAGAACCATTTACATTGACCAAATATTGATGATAAAAAGAAAGGTCAAATAAGAAAAAAAACGGCTAAATTACCTTTTACACTAACTTCAGAGAAATGGCAAAAATTTCAAGAGGCTGAAAGATCTAAAAAAAAGTTAAAACAAGAGAATATGAAGAAGAAAACGAAATAAAAAATACTTAAAAAAGAAAAAAAAGCTTTAAGAAATAAGAGGAAAAAGAGTAAACAAGAAGGTGATAAAATAATAATGATAATAAACAACATCGGATGACACAATGATTTAGATTTGACTGTCAAATTATAAGAAATTATGATTTTTTTCTTTTTTTTGTATTTAACATCACTTTAATTTCTAGTTCATGATTACAGAAAAAGTTAGCATTTTACAAGTACTTGTATGTTATAATTTCATAAATAGTCTTGTTTTTATATATTCGTATGACTAATAATTTCATAAAGAGCATTAAAAAATAATCAAAATTAAGTGTTCCTTTACTGAGCAATTTTGTGTTCCTTCACTGGTAAGAGCTGTTCCTTCACTTGATCTTCTTACTTCTTGTTATTTGAACCTCCAAAACTTTAAAACAATATTATATAAGTTCAATAATTTTTTTTTTACATAATTTGCAATTAGTAACAAACTTGTTGACAATGTCATTTAACTAAAATTACGAATTTTGAAATTAATATGATTTTTTAAAAGGGAAGCGAAGCTTAAGTGTTCCTTCACTGGTTAGTTTATCCTAAATCTGGAAATATTAAACTGTAAAGAACAATAGTTTTCATCAGAAACTCCATAGCAACAAAAATAGTTGGTTGTCCAAGAATCCGTCGTCCATTTCATGTTGACATTTTCTCATTAAAGATTATTTTCACTTTGGCATTACCTTTCACAAAATTCTCCGCCAAAGATAGATTTTCCAAGGAATATAAGTCTTTCTAAAAGACGTGTGTATCTTTTTTCCCCTGGGGATAACCAGTTAATTGGATGGAAGTCCCGGCCTACTTTCTCGAAAACAGTTAGTGTTTCAATAAATCTACAATCTACGACACTGATAACATTCTCTGGCTTGTACCACGTGAATCCGATGAAATTCCGCAAAACCCCTAATGAGCTGTATTTCGTCCGCGAGGAATTCTACATCATTAATAGGTAGAGTGTTATGGCATTGTATCAGAACTTATTTACTAGTTCTAATGAATTTCTAAAATATTGTTAAAGCTCTTCAAATCTCTAACAAAGTTTCTGTTTTAACAATTCATTAAAGTCACTTTGCTAAACAAATATACCAAAAAATATGCTATTTTCGTAATTTTTCTCTCCAATATTTCTCCAATTTAATAGAAAAAATACAAATACACGAGTAAAATCTATTGCAGTAAAGTCTTTAAAATAATATTTTGCAAATGCTTTATCAAAACAGCATCAGGCCTACAGGGACTTTGGTTTTTAAATGTCTACCACACTGTAAAATATTTTGCAAAAAGTGTGGTAGTTGCGGGCCTGCTACTACATATTTGCTTCACAATTTAGCACTTTGAATTTTTTGAAAACTACAGACGACCTTCACAGAGACAATATTAATCAAAAACACAGTTTAATTCGGTTGTTCAAGATATTCTCAGTTTTGTACTGCTTACGAAAAATAAAAACAACGTGAAGAGACTGTGTGCTATCAGATTTTGCTTCAGAATTTGGAACACAGTTATTGCAACGTCAACAAAACAATAGCAGGCGTACAAAGACGATGTTTTATCAAGGTCACAGGTTTTCTCGTTGATTTCAGTTATTTCTATGAACTAATGCTTTAAAAACTACCACTTGAAAAATTAAAATCATTTTTTAATTATTATTAAAAATTTTGTCGATGACCTAATTTTAATTTTTATATCAGAGTGTGAATACAGTATTTTCTAGCTAATCAATCAGCTGGTAAATACTAAATTTAACAAATATATATGCTGAAAGCATTTTTTTTACTGTTTTATGCTTAACAAAGTTTTTGACCAGTGAACAAACTCCTGTAGCTTTGTAATCGCGTTACCCTCCTGACTTCTTTCCTTTCCCCGATAATAAAAAATCTCCTCAAACGGCGTAAACTGGAAAACATTTAAAAAGCTTATTAGATTAACTAGGTAAGTGACATTTTTAGTGTGGCAATAATTAGGGAAAAAAACATCCGAACTATTTAATTACAGATTTATTAAACAGATTTACTAAACAGAAATATTATTAAACAGATTTATTAAACAATTGCTATACAGATTTATTAAAAAGCGGGAGTACTAATTCTTGGCTATGGTTTATTTGCCACTACCTTATTTTAAGAAAAAATCATACAAACATGCTCAAACCTAATGTGGTTTAATAATGTTTAAATTAAAGTGAACAGTTCTGTTGCATAAAGCATGTCCATTCATGCGACAATTTATGTTACTTTCCCTGCCAGATATATACCCTTGAAAATTTCACTTACCTGCTTCATCCTATAAGCGCTCCTTTCAGCTATTTAACTTTTAAAGAAATTGCCAGTTTGGCGAGATTTTTTTTCCGTACAAGAGAAAAAAATTAAAATCTTAAACTTTTCGCAATTTTATGACTCTAAAAAATGAATGGGCTAAATTTCTAATACTGCTGATAACTAATAATAAGACATACATAAGGTCATAAGCGCATTTCTTTTTCTCACAAATATGCCATGCAAATGAAAAAACAACGTTAGTTCCTCTTGGTAGAATTTGAGAAAAATGGCTTGACAACTATTTCTATTGCAAATGCTATAAGATCTTAAATTAAAGTTCAAAAAACTGTTAAACAAAGTTTAATTTCGAATAAAAGAGAAACTTTCGGAATAAATAGCTTATTATAAAAAAATACCATATGCCATACAAAAATGTCAAAAATTTTTAATTTTTTGTCTCTTTCGTCGATTTTTCTTTCGCGTGGTAAAAATCTCTTTTTTATATTCTTTTTGTTTACATTCTATTCTTGCCATTGATATTTTATTCATTCTTTTGATTGATTTTACTTTATATTGATAATTTCCGAAATTTCTGTAATTAGCAAAAAATTCGTTCAGTCTGATAGTGATACGCAAACTGTTTGTGACGGTTATGACTTGCATTTATAAAAATTGCTTATTATTCATTAAAAAGAATTGATTTTATAAGAGAAGACAACCTATGAAAAATAGCCCTACTTGGTTTCAGCAAAGAAATATCTCAAAAATACCTTCCAAATTTTTGTGACCTACGCTTGCATACGAAACTTTCCTGTAACACACTTTCCCCTATATGAAGCGTTATCTGAAAATTATAAGAAAACATTTAGAAAATTATAAGAAAACATTTTCGGAATCTTTTTTTTACTGCGGATTAGCTATAATTTCGAAATTAGAAAGGAACAATTGATCACGTCTTAATTTAAAGACTGTTTTTCGAAAGCTCTGTAGCCTCTGGAAACTATACTTTTTGCAAAAAAAATTTTTTTAACTGCTGTGAGTTTCATAAGTTAATCGTGACTATTATCTCAGCTTAGCTTTAATCGGCATCTTCTACGTTTGATCTGAAATGGCGCAAAAGGTCAAAAAGGAGATAAGTCACAGTTTTGAGAAAATAAAAATGGTTTGTGGTCTAATATTTTTATAATAAAAAACTTACTTCTAAGCTTACTTCCTCTAGAGGTAAAAAGTCACCAAAATGACGATTTTGTAATTTTTTTTAATAACTTTTATAATATTTCAGGTATATTATTAAGAGTAAACTTATAGGCTTCTTGGCTATGTTCATAATACTTTAACGAACTATGACACATACTTAGGGACTCGCGTACCTTTGTATTTTAAATCCAAAACCGTTTGATTATAATGAAATAAAAAATTAGATAAAAATAAAATCTAATGCTTGCTAAATACAATCAGTAGACATTATTTTTCAAACTGAAATATGACATTATACTACTGCACCTGAATTCAATGTAGTATGTATAATATTTAATGTCTGAAATCGAAAAAAAAAATAACGATAATAAAACACTATTTTTTATCAAATTATAATATTCGTTTTCATTTATTTGCATTTAAACTAAAATAAAACTACAAAGATTTCAATACTGCATGCATTTTATCTTTTGATCATAAAATATAATTATTTAATTTACTGATTACTTTTAACTTTACTTCTTTAGTACCTGAATGGAGAACCTGTACTCAAAGCAGACAAGAAATGCCGGAGGCATATTTAAATATTCTTTTCATCTAAAGGAATTTAGAAAGACCTATACAATTGAATTTGTAGATTTAATTATCATAAAGTAGGAGAAAAATTCAAATGTTATGCTAGGTTTATTGGTATTCCTTTCATGAATTTCAAAAACTTATTAAATTATGATGTGAGAATTCGACATTTATGAATACCATAATTTGAGGATTAAAACTCAAATGAGTATTGAGTATTCTTTTTAATTGTTTTCTTAAAAATAAATTTAAAGGTACTTCACTTTAGATTTTGTCAAATACCGGTAAATTAAAATTCAAGTGAAACTATACTCCTCATCAAAACAAAATGACCATATAACGTGTTAACATTATTTAAAAAATATAGACATAAAAAATATAAACATTATTTAAAATGACATCAAAATTAGATTTGGCGACGTACTGTTAAAAATGAATAATAAAGAAATATATTTTATTAAAAAACAAATAAGTGAGATCGTGTCTCTTTTTTCATTAGGATAATGAATGTGCAGCTGTAGTTAACGTTGCTTTCCTGTATTATCAATTCATTCTTCAATTGCTACTTAATATTCGTAGCAAGCGCGTCATAAATAATCAACAGTATGAAAAATAAATTAATTCTTTCGTATTTAACCCTGTCCTGAGTGACACCATTTGATATCCGGCCCAATCTGTTTCAAATAGCCACTGACAAATATTTTATTGACTTATTTTAGATTAATAAAAGTATATTTTATGCCGTGTTAGCTCAAGGGATTGAGCATTCGCCTCCCAGTGAGTTGACTTTGGTTCGAATCCCAGCGGAGTCTGGTTGATTCTAGTTACGACTCGCATCTACCTTAGTGCTGACGTAAAAAATCTTCCGTGGTTGAAGGATTTTGGGTTAAAATTCTCTTTCCGTAGGGCTAAACATAAGCAGTTTTCGGGGTTTCCAAGAGTTCCCTTGTCTTCAGGGTGTGTTTAAAATTACAAGGTTACGGAGTTGAGAATTGGTAGTCAAAAACTTAGAATTAAGTCGCTAGTTCGGCACCGGTAACATAGTAAAAAAAGTATATTTTGAATTTACTTGATATGCGACAATTTTCTCGAATGTTTAATAATTAGAAGTGAAGTATTCGTTCAGTAAGAAAAGTGAAATATAATATGAATCTTAATATGCAATATGAGCGTTAAACATTTTAGTAACAACACTTCAACGGAGCGAACTGTCTAAACAAAAGGGATAAAAAATAAGACAGAAATATCTTTTTTGCTTTTTTCGGCTTAAAGGACCAAATAATTTTTTTCACCTGGTTTCAAAATTAGTTACAAAATTGTCAGCATATATATATGAANCTGTTCCTTCCCGTTCTCTATAAACACAATGTTAAATTTTAATCTAAATTTTGGATTTTTTCTAGATTTAAACTTTTATGATGTTTGAGGACATATATTTATAATATTTACTTATTATCTCTCAGAAGTATAAAGAGTTCAGCTGTTTTTATGTATATTTATAATTAATGATATTCTCTTTAAATTTTAACTGATAAGAAAAAGCTTCAATAAATAAAAACAAATAGAAAGATGTTTAAATTCTGATAAAATTAAAATGATTTCTCGTGTAAACAAATTATAAATGGAGTAAGAAAGAATATATGAAAACAAAACAAATTAATTAGGATGTCTAATCATTCAATCGCTATCTAAAATTAATGTCAACGAGAGGAGCTATCGAAAACAATTGGAATGAAAAAAAATCATATATTTCAGCATTTGATTTTCTTAATGCCTGAATAATTAGGAAAACAAGAGAAGTTCTAAAATTTTAACATGTTTTTAGTTTCCTACTTTACGTAATTATGTTACAGGAGAAGAACAAATCAATATTTTATTACTTCTTTTAGATGTAGTTTTAAGAAAATTTTTAACCAAATGAAAAAATTATATAAAAATCTAATTATTTTGATTTTTGAAATAAAAAATGCATGACATGTAGTTTCTATGCTTTTTTTTAAAAAAAAGTTGATTGACGCTTAGCATTTTGATTTTAAAACTTACTCAGGAAAAAGGCTTATATACATGTAAATTAAGTATATTTGTAACTATATAGATGGTTGACCATGTAAAGGTAAGTGCAGATGGCGCTAGGGGTAAAAATTCGTCGTTAAGACTTCCGGTTTACTACTTCCGATTCCTTTTTACGCCTAGGCTTGAAAAAACGCGCCATCCATTGTTATTACGCTTGTAATGCTTTTAATATAACGCGTTCTTTTAATTTGACTTTCAGCAAACCAAACAACCAATTAATTCAGAAGACTCCGCAAGCTTGCTGTGATGCTTCCCTAAAAAATAACAAATGGTTCCATTTTAGATAAATATAGCCAAATAAGGGATATCATTAAAAACATGGAAAACCTTACACTTCATTTATGCTGTGATATTAATTCTGTTAAATTTGCTTTAGGTTTGTTTCTGTTAAATATCTGCGATTTGCATACGAGCCAACTTGGAACATTACAATTTGAATTAAGTGGTAGAAAATTTTAGGATTCAACATTTTATTGTTAGTTCATGGCTGCCAACTTTATACGTTTTTGGTGAAAATTTATTCTAGTGGTAGATACGTTTAGGTTTTTAATTCATTATTTTCTAATCATTTAAATTTATTTTCAACATCATTACAGAGAAATGATATAAAGGTTGATATACAACATCCCTTTGCTTAACCTCTCTTGCGGTAACGATTTTGAATGTCAAATTTATCAAATTTCCGGTATAGGTGTTATCTAAGGAAGATGTATTGGCAGGTAAATTCAATTAACCTACTTATATATGCGTTTGATGCATTTTAATGCGCTGGTCATAGAAATATTTAATAGCAAATATTAAATCCTATATTTTAAAGTCTTTAAAAATGTTGGGGCATATATACATTTTTATTTTGTAATTTCTCTTATTCTTTTATCGTGGTTAATCATTTTTTATTAAAATAAGTTTGTCTGAAAAAGAAAAAAAACCTTTACTGTTTCATTATTATTATTATTAAATATATATTACAATATATTTGAACGTCCACTTCATTAAACGCGAAGCAAAGATTAATAACTATTTGATAGAACAATTGATAGAAAAATTAAATTCATTGAACTATCTCTCAGATGTTTACTGTTATAAACGACCAGATGCTTTGCGAAAAGTAATTTTCTACCTAATCATGAAACAGATGTATTCTTGTTTTTTACAAAACATTCATACCTTGAATTTAATTTAGAAGCAATTTATCTACTGATATTTTTTTTCTTAATAATAAACTAACTTTATTATTTGGTAAAGGAGGGAGCCTGTAATATTTGTTTATTATGTTACTGAACAACAACTTAATGAAACATTGGTGGTGATAACTAATGAAAAAAAAAATTCATCATTGTAAAGAGAACTGGGTAACATATTGCTATTTCATGTCAAAATATCAGATATTAATTTGATATACTAGATTCTTGTTACATTTTCAAACTTATTTGGTAGTGAATTTTATACTTTTTTTATTATATCTATTTTATTTATAAGTATATTAAATTGCATGTCTCAGTCTTTTAAGTAATGATGTTTATTAACGTTTGTCTATTGATATTCCAAATTGATTAAATACACTTCCGTTTGCTCTTTTAATTTTTTAGGATCTTTTTTCCTTCTTTCAATTTACGACGCAGCGCAAATATAACTTGTATTGTATGAAAATTAATAACAATGTATGTTTATATTCATGTACAGTGTGCAAAAAAAAGAAACGGATCGCGCTGAATGACTTTTGATCTAATATTAAGCTGTCTTATAGGTCTCGCCAAAAAGTTTTTTTCCCTACCTGAATGATTGATGGAGTGGGCAGAGGATCTCTATTGAAAAAGCACACCTGCTCCCATAGATTATTACTCGTCAAATCTTTATGATGCCAAAGACGATAAAGGGTCTCAAATGGAAAACCGATTTACCTCGCTTTTAAGCGACATAGTTGATTAATTCTTCCTATAGTCGGTGTTCTGTGTTCAAATCAACATAAAGGTAGGCTCAGTGGTTTTTTATAAATAGTTCAAAATAATTCATCGGCGAAATCAAATCAAATATAACGAAACAAATATTTAATAACGAAAAAAGGATAAATACAACTTAACACTTTCGTGTCTACATGTTCACTACTTGTTGATGCGTTCACAGCGCCCTCTCAGTAAGGAGGTTTT
>NC_092209.1:23319930-23357265 GCF_043381705.1 Parasteatoda tepidariorum | reverse complement strand
TTGCTGATTTCAAATCCTCAATTGGTATTTCTGTACAACAGTGGTTACCAACTGGTGGCTCGAGGACCGCATCTGGTTCCCGAGGCCTTTTTTTGTGGCCCTTGAACTGAATATATTAGTTGTCATTTTTTTGATGATAGTTTTAAAAAATCTGTAATTAAAAAATTTAGTAAAAAATCTGAAGGGTTTAAAATACATTTCTTTCGTTAAAAATATATAATTTTGTCATTTCTGTAAAATTTAACATACCAACGGAGCAAATAAATTTATTTCTCAGATTTCGTATCCAAGAAAATATTTATCCAAATACAAAAATAATCGTGCATATTGCTTAATACTTCTAATTTTAATTTGTAATTCAATACGTTTGTTTTGTACAATTTGATAAAACTCTGACTGTAATATTTAATGTTCTATCAAACATAAAAGAGTCCTATATAAAATTTTGATAAAGTTGCAGCCAGTCATTTTACTGGTTCTTTATAATTGCGGCCCCCGGTCTCATGTAAGTTGGAAACCCCTGCTCTATAAGCTACAGTTTTAATGCAATTTAATAATAAATATCTAACCGGGATATTTTAAAATTTAATGTGAGTAAACATTGAAAGTTCCCAACTCTCTTCTACGTAGTAAATGATTAGACAAAAATAATAATACATTTGAGTTTATGATGCGATACGTTATGTTTGTTTGTAATGGAAAAATAATCTACATTATTTTTCTCCATCACAAAAAAATTTTGTTATATAATTCATAGAAACCATTTAGTGTAAAGTAGTGTTCCTTACTAAAGATATGCGTGTCACCCCTGGCGACTAAAAATCTAAAAAGTGGTAGAAAATTTATTCATTTTTATTTATTTATTACTCTTTGTTTATTATTCTATGGCTTACATTTCAAGTCGTTCATATTTAAAGGAAAATCATTCAAGGAATTCACTTTCGCTAGTGTACCAGAAATAAAAACTGTCCTGCTTTCTGCAAAATTTTTAGTAAATTGATAGCGAATTGAGGAGTAAAACTTATAGAATTAGGATAATTACGTCCACTCTTCCTATGCGTCACCACGTGATAATAATAATGTTTCATAACTTATGATATTTTCAATAAATCAAATTACAAAAAATGAAAAAAAAACTTAAATTTCGATATTACAAGAAAATATGTTTTTACAAAGCGAAGCAAGTTGGCATCCCTGGTCATTTAAATAAAATATGCCATAACATGCACATGTTAATCTCTTTTATTGAAATTCTAAATTTTAATCATCCCCACTTTTGGCAATTGTACTCACCCTTGATATACCTAGATATGCATACCACTTAAAAAATATGTTATCTTGTAATAAATAATGGCTCATTCGGAGCTCGGGAGGGCAGTGGCAGGGAAACAGGCAGACATGTAAGAGGAAAAAGATTCTCGTTTGAGAATTGATAGAGTTAGGGTTTTTTTTATATCCGAGCTCTGAGCCTATATGTCTTACCAAAGTTTTAAGCGAGGTGGCAAAAGAAGTTCTCCTCCCCCTCCACCACGTGATATGGGCAAGCAGAGCCTCTTTCGGATGAATAAATTGGATGATCTTAGATCGTACTGCCGTCAACAGATTGAAAGTGTTACTTTCTACCACACCGCTGAGGACATCGACGAATCGATAGCCTCGGATAGGAGAACTGTCGAGAAATATTCGACTCACTGAGACCCAGAAAGCCTTGTCGACAATTGTGCTATCTTCTGCGCGAACTGCAATATTGTGAAATTAGAAATAATCAGAATAAAGAAACTTATTGAAAAATTGGAAGCGGAGGAAGCAGCATTCGAGACTCAAATGCCTGAGACTTCTACAGTGACTTCAGCTCTTTGTGCAAAATCACAGCCTCTGCCCACCGATTCCTCACCTGTTCTCGACAACATTCCAGAATCTAATATTCCCTTCACAAAGCTAAAGAAGAAAAAGAACAAGAGATTGAAAACTTAAGACTCCGAAACAGAGACAACACCAGATAACACAGTTCCAATGGAACTGGAAGTTGAAACTAAAGCCCTGGTGATAGTAAGAGCAGCAACTCCGAAGGAAACTACAATAGACTCCTCTCCAATCTCCCCCAGAAAAATCAAAACCCTGATCCGTGGACTTAAAACAGACTATAATGTTCTAGAAATAGAAATTTATCTCAAGAAATTCGCGTTTAAGCCTGAAAAAATCATCCAACTCAAGAGGAAGCGTGGCCAGGAGTATTTGCTTCTCCCCCTCTCTCTTGTTATCCAATCAGATTCCAAGCCTAACAGAGAAATCTACAACATCAGCTCTATTCTCAATCTCCCGTTACGGACCGAGCGTTTTCGCGGCAGTCGTTTCCAAATCCAGTTTTACCGGTGCCAGAAGTTCGGGCACACCCAGAGAAATTGCTCAGACCCTGAGTCTGCATGCATGAAGTGTGCGAAAGCGCACTTCATCTACACCTGCACAAAACTACCTAGTGAGCCTCCAACATGTGTGAACTGTAAGGGCCACCATCCTGCCTGCATCACTGGTTGCAGTGAACGACCAAAGAAATCAACAGGACAAAGACCGAAGAGCATCACGAGCAAGGCTACCAGACTTCTCCGCATCTTTAAAGAGATGCAAGAGCTCCTTCAAAACGCCGAACTAGTGAGGATGCTGCGACCACTCTTCTCCGGAGCCCAAGCCTAATCCAACATCCAGGACTAAGCCTTTTTCACGAGCCGACCACAGCTTGCTTTAAACTGTACTTAATGGGGTCTCCCCATCTGAATGATGATCATCTAACCACAATTCATGCTCTACTCCAATGATGAACTGAACTCTTTTTTTAAATTACTTTATGAACTCTAACACATGATTTCCTAGCATATGCCATTCTAGTGTAGGCGAATCGGTCAGTGGCGCTTCGCGCCAAACACCGAGATAACCCCAATATCCAGCATCCAGCATTTATTGTACAAAGCGTTTCTTTTAACCGTATCTTGTTTGTATCTCATTTTCGATGTAAAAAATAAAATCTCTGAATAACTTATCAACTAATAATCGGAATGGACCAAAACTCACATTCTATTAGTTAATTGCATAAATTAATTGCATTATCTAATTAATGCAGCAGACAGAATTTAAAGAAACAAAATCACTCATATAACAGTACAGTGTTTTTAATTTTTTTCCCCGACAAAATCGAATTCTGTTGAAATGGTTACAATAGGTGATATGGTCAGGCGAGCGATCAAAAGATTAGTTCTCTTAATTTTGATTTTACTTTTTACGTATTTCGCAAAATCTCGAAAAATTTTCGAGCTCATCCAAACATTTTGTACACAGTTATACAATTCTTTTATCCAAAATTCTAATCCAAAATTTCATCCTATGCAAAAAATAGCTTTAAATAATTATTAATAATTTGTTATTACTTTTGTGAAAATGTTATAAATTTTTTTGAATTTTAAGGTATATAAATTATTAAATTATTTTGAGAAATGTAATTTTAAGTAAAATAAGAAATACAGCTTCCTTTTACTTTGAGACATGTTGAGAAATAAATAATTCTCCCTGAAATAGTTCAAAATTTTGAATCAACCGTTTCAGAAAATAGAATATATTTTATAAATAATTTTAAATTAAATGTAGTTTTACTGAATGCTGTGATTTTTGAAGTATTAAAGGAAAGGTATCTTCTAGCAATAAATTTGGCTGATGAATACTGAGAAACGAAAGAGAAAAATTAATGAATGTTGTCTCAAATTCATTTAAATACTTAGGAAAAGCTTTTATCTGTTAGTTGTCATACGAGTACTAATTAATAATAGAAAAGAGTTCTTGCGAGTTCAGAAGAAAGGTAGATAATTATGCCTCTTATAGATATGAAAATTTTTCTCTTCTTCTGTCGCTCTTAAATAGGTTTTTCAGCAATCAAAAAGTGGTTCAATTGTAAACAAAACAAAATATAATAAGAACTATCGAAAAGGTCAGTTCGAGAAATATGCAAAAGAAGCCTTTATTCACGTTATAATGAATTGCACAATTTTTTTATAATATTTTCTAATGCATTAGGGTATTTGAACGAAATTATGGATATTTCTTCCTCGCTGTTTTCAAATTCGATATCGGTTTCACTCTACAAGCTACAGTTTCTATAAAATTTAATAATATATTTCTGTGCGAAATTTTCTAAATTTTAATTTGAAAGACTACTAATAGTTCCCACCGCTCTACTACGTAGAAAGTGAAAGTAGAAGGAGATAATACATTTACGTTTATGATGCAATGCATTACGTTTGTCTGTAATGGAAAAAATAATCTATATGAATTTTTTCCAGTGCAAACAAATATTATTAATTCATAAGAACCACACACTGAAATCGGGTTCCTTATACAACATATGCATGGACGCCAAAGGCGACTAAAATGCAAAAATTGGTAGAAAATGTATTTATTCATTATCTTTTTAATTATTCAATAACACTATGACTTACAAATCAACTTGCTCATATTTAAAGGAAAATAATTTTCGAAATCCAGTTTAAATTGTATTCTAGAAATAACAAATGCTCAGATTTTTGCTAAATTCTAATAAATTGGTAGCGATTTGAAGAGTGAAACATGCGGAATTAAAACAATTACGCTCACTCTTTAACACGTTGAGCGCCACGTCAGCCATCAGTGGCTGACACTGGACTTTCCATTTCGGCCGCGTTAGCCACCGGTGGCTGAAACTGAACTTACATTTAGGCCGTGTCAATCTCCGGTGGCTGACAGTTAAATTACATTTAGCAGACCTGCCAACTTTTAATCCCTTCCATTATCATTTTTCCCAGTGGTATTAAAATGGAATTAAAACTTCAATTTTTAACAAACAAATACGTTGTATTTGAAAGAAATTAAGTTGACAACCATGATAGTAACGCATATTAATATATAAGCTTAATTTTTGTAAGAATAGTGGTGATCAAAATCATTTAAAAATTAAATTTATAAAAGAAAAATTAATATATATTTACTACCACTTTAAATATGAAAATAAAATCTCCGGCAAGATCCTGGAGAGTTGGCAGGTATGCATTTAGGCTGCAGCTGCAACCGCTTGCAGACACTGACCTTTCGCACAGGCCGCGAAAAACAGCTGGCTGACAGCGTATAACATGATATAGAACTATAAAATTTACACTCTTTTATGGAATTGCAGAAAATGTATTCAAAGTTTACTTAATGTGATTCTTGGTTTTATAAATTATCATCCACCACTATTTTTAAACACTTCGTAGTATTATATAATTCAGCACTTTTAACATATATGTCCTGAGAAACTATCTGAATAAGTAGCAATATCAGTCTAATATTTGCAAATTAAGTTTGAAGTTATTTAAAATTAGCGTGGCGCTCAAAGTGTTAAAAGTGTCCCCACGAGATATTAATAATGTTGTATTTCTTCATAATATTTTAAATATTTTTTTAAATTACAAAAAATGAAGCAGAAAATAATTTTAATTTCGATATTACTGGATTTTTTTTAACAAAACGAGGGCATTTCTTATAATCTAAAAAAAAATTGCAAATTTTAAAATCTTTTATTAAAATTCTAAATTTTAAGCGTCACCACTTTTTGCAATTTTATTCACGCGTAGCATACCTGGATATTCATACTTTTATATACATATATATTTAAAAAAATCAAATCTAGTAATAAATAATGATTTATTGCAGGATTATAATTAGCATTTATTGCGTAAAGTGTTTAGTTTTAACTATATCTTGTTTGTATCTCGTTGTCGTTGCAAAAGAATAAAAACTCTGAATACCATATAATCAAATGATCTGAATTAGGTCTAAGAACAGATTTTAATGATTCAAGGGCCTAAGTATAAATATTCATTCTTTAATTGCATTAATTATTTGCACTAGTTAATTATAGTGCAGCAGACAGTATTTATATAACCAAAATCACTCATATAACCGCTCTGTTTTTAAATATTTTTTTTCAACAAATTCGAATTCTGTCGAAATGATTCAAATAGTTTGGACAGGCGAGCTATCAAAAGTTTAGTTCTCATAATTTTGATTATACTTTTTTCGTCTTTCGCAATATCTCGAGGAATTTTCAAGCTCATTGAAACATTTCGTACACAATTTTGAAATTCTTTCATCCAATTTTCTATGCAAAAAAATAGCTGTCAATAATGATTTATAATTTATTCTTATTTTTGTGAATACGTTTTAAAAATATTTGAATTTTAAGGTACATAAATTATTTTAAGGAATGTAATTTTAAATAAACAAAATAAAATATACAGCTTCTTTTTAATGTAGAGATGTTGAGAAATAAATAATATTCACTGAGGTTGTTCAAAATTTTGTGACTACCGTTTTAAAAAATAAAATATATTTAATATATAATTTTAAATTTGTAAGGAGATTTCTTGCATGATTTGATAACATGCTAATTCTGGACGTATCTTCTTGCAAAAAATATTGCTGGTGGATACTGAGAAAGAATAAAGAAAAGCTAATGTTTGTTGTCTACTCTAGAGCCCCTGAATTAGACAAGGCCGACTTATCATTTATTGTTGGAGCAATGATCTAACATAGGCACAGCGAATAAATATTTTCAAGTGGTACTTTATTAATTGTAATTCTTGGTTTCATAAGTTCGATTTAGTAGATTTTAATCCACCACTATTTCTCAACAATGCGTAGGCTTATATAATTCACCACTTTATAGTACTAATTACATGCTTTACATTTTTAAAAGCAAGCAAATATTGTCAACTATTTGCAAAATTTACTTCGTAGTTATTTACCGTATTTTAAATTATTTTGGCGTGTCCACAGCAGTTGGCATCTCTGTAATAACATAACGAATACTAAAATAACGTTAACTTGCGAACTTGTTTGCTCCAATATTGCTTGATAGGTCAGCTCTGATGGTATAGTAGGAGCCTTAGTCTACTCGTTGAGGTACTAGGAAATAGTTATATTTCTTTAAGTTGTGATAGTATTTAATAATATAAAAGACTTGTTGTGAGTTCAGAAGAATATATTGATATTTCTTTGCGCTGTTTTCAAAATCGATATCGGTTTCATTCTACAAGCTATAGTTTCTATGGAATTTAATAAAATATTTCTATGCAGAATTTTTAAAAATTAATGCAACTTAATAAAATATTTCTATGCAGAATTTTTAAAAATTTATGCAACTTAATAAAATATTTCTATGCAGAGTTTTTAAAAAATTAATTTGAGTGACTACTAAGAGTTCCCAACTACGTAGAAAGTGGTTGGAAGACGGAGATAATACATTTACGTTTATGATGTGATACATTACGTTTGCTTGTAAAGGAAAAATGATGAATTTTTTTCATTACAAACAAATATTATTTATTCTTAGGAACCAGTAATCACACTGTGATGTTGTTTCCCTTATACAACATATGCATAGACGCCACAGGTGACTAAAATGTAAGAAATGGTAAAAAAAAATTTTGTTCATTATCTTGTGAAATCTGTGATGATGTAAAAATTAGTATACGTAACAATACAAAATTTTCCAAGGCTTATTAAGTAAAATCAGGTCATTCAGACCACTCTCAAATATTTTTTATAGTATAATTGGTTACCATCTTTCTCTACTTTTTGTATAAATTTATTCCAGTGGTAACTTAGTTTATGTTTTAATGTATTATTTTTTATTCTTTTAAACGTATTTTCCACACCATTACAAATAAATGATTTTAGATTTCATATGCCAATTTGTTCCAGTTCTCTGATGGTAAGCCTTTTATAGTATTGGCAGAATTATCAAAGATTCTGACAGCTTTTGTTTTCAAATGTCTGCCACTGTATAAAATAATTTGCAAATCATGTAGTAGTTGGCTGGCTTGAGTATAGATCAACTTATCATCGAAGCAGTGGAGACTCTCATAGATGAGCAACCTCTAAAATACTCGAAATTATCTTCCTGGCCATAACATAATTCTTTATTTGTTCTTTTGTAATAAATTTATTGTAGTGATCAGAATCATTTTGCGATAAACTTTTAATAGCATTAAAAAAAATTGTGACAAAAATTTATTTCAAACAAATTATTTTCGTTCTGAGTGCAACGTGATGGTGTATTTGCTGATTGCAAACATGAAAAGACATGAAATTGTTTTATAAAGTGGACTGTAAAAATGAAATGCTTTATTTGCCAATTTGCGGATGCAGTACATTTTTTAAGGTCCACTGTAAGCTATGCTAGTCAAGACACTTGAAGACTAAAAAGTTATTATAGTTAAAACATTTTTCATTTTCAGATACACGAATTGTCATCGATACAAATCTGGCATCAAAACATGTAAAGTCATACGAAGCTTTAAAAAGCTTTATTAATTATTTTTTGTTTTACAAATTTCGGATAGCAATAACAAAGACATTAAAAGTCTAAATTCAGCAACTTGACCTAATATTCAGGTTGGCTTTTTAGTGCTGACAATATTTTAAAAAAATGCTTACTTAAACCGTTATTTTATATTTTGTAAACCTGTGTTAGTTTCAATTTTCAAAAAAAGAAACATTAATTTTGTTTCTTTGTTTTTGTTTCCGCTTAAGTCAAAATGAAACCCGGAGTTGAGAGCAATTTTAAAGAAAAATGATTCCTATATTAGCCATTGAAAATTATCGCTAGTAGGAGCGAATGTGTATTTTGAGTAGCGGTAGTTGAGAGGATAGAGCGTCAGCCTCCCAATAAAGTAACCCAGGTTCGAATCCCAGTGTTCACTAGTAGATATGAATTCTGCACCCTACTTTCCGCAACCACAGTGCTGTAGTAAAATATTCTCAGTGGTAGATGAATCATGTGATAGAATCCCTTTATCATCGGTCTAACCGTGGTTTTCATGGTTTTCAAATCCATGTAACACAAATCCGTGATAGTTCCTTCAAAAAAAATTCTCCACGAAGGACAAGTTGTCCTAATGCTTGATTCAAGAGTTCATTTGTCTTCTAGATTGAGTTCAAAATTACTAGGCTTTAGAGTTGAATATTGATAGTCGTAAACTCATAATTGAGTGTGCTTCTCAACGCTAGTTATAAATTATAAAATAAAATAAAATATTCGTTGCAAACTTTATATTTTTTCCAGCGACTTACAGAGAGTTCGTCAATAGGTGAAAATTAATATGTTCTAGTTCAGCAGCACAGACATTGAAATAAATCTGGAAATATTAAACTGTAAAGAACAATAGTTTTCATCAGAAACTCCAAAGCAACAATAATAGTTCATTGTCCAGGAATCCGTCGTCCATTTAAGTTGACATCATCTCATTAAAGTATATTTTCACTATGGTTGTATCTTTCACAAAATTATTCGCAAAAGATAGATTTTCCGAGGAATATACTGTAAGTCTTTCTAAAAGACGTGTGTATATTTTTTTCCTTGGTGATAACCAGTTAATTGGATGTCCCGGCATACTTTCTCGAAAACCGTTAGCGTTTCATGAATCTACAATCTACAACATTGATAACATTCGCTGGGTTGAACCACGTGAATCCGATGAAATACCGCAAAAACGCCAATGAGTTGTATTTCGTCCGCAAGGAGATCTGCATCATTAATGGGTAGAGTATTATGGCATTTTATCGAAACTTGTTTACTAGTTTTAATGAATTTCTAAAATATTGTTAAAGCTCTTCAAATCTCTAACACATTTCCTATTTTAACATTTCATTAAAGTGACTTTGCTATACAAATATACCAAAAAATATGCTATTTTCGTAATTTTTCTCTCGAATATTTCTCCAATTTAATAGAAAAAATACAAATACACGAGTAAAATCTGTTGCAGTAAAGTCTTTAAAATAATATTTTATAAATGCCTTATTAATTATTCACTTTTAAGCAAATGAATTTAACATTTACAATTTTAATTTTTATATTAAGCAAAATATGCAAGCAGTGGTGCATGTATTTATGTAATGATCAAATCACACAAAGCAGTTTATTTTTCTTAGAAATATAGAGGTTAATAAATCAAATAGTTTATTCTTGAAATTTATTTCGATGAAACAAAGCATTTGTATTCAAGATACAGTAGAATGGTGTAAAATATATCAATATAATACAATTTAATCTGAAATTAAGTGGCTGAATTTTTTTTTAAATCAAAAAATAGACGATACAAGAAACTATCGAATTAATTTTGAGAGCAAATTACCAGTTATTATTTTGATAAAGGCGAGTTTTAATGCACTGAGAGATGTTACGCCAGCAAGGAATAGATAAATTTCCGACTGCAAATACTGAAATGATGAAGGAAGAGACATAAATATAGTTTAATTCACAAACTTAGTGGCTTAGCACAAGGCTGGCAAATCTCATATTAGGTGCGAAACTATTTTATGCAGGGTGTCCCAAGATTACAGGAACAGATTTTAAAAGGAAGTAGGGAACATCACAAGGATTCAGATTTGTATGGCAAACTGTGGTCGGAAATATCTTCGTTAGCCGCTGTAATGTTGCTACATCACACGTGCGTCGATGTTCATCTCCTCAATAGTTTTTTCAGTTTTCGTTCTTTTAACTGGAATAGCTTTTCACTACATTTAACTTGATCAACTAATTTTTCTTATAGATTATCCCCACCCTAACTTTAACCGTGTATCGCTTTGCTCTTTACCGCGTGCCTTCTTGGCGTCAGTTGAGGAAGCCGCAGTGTGAGAGAAACAACGTTCTCATTTTTGATATTTTCAAGTTCTCCTCCCAATGAGTTTTTTAATGCTTCACCCCTTTTAAAGTGTAAGATGTGAAAAAAATATTTAAATTTTAAAGCCTCTCAAATAAATGTAAAGGAAAATCATATTTTATTTAATTTAATCTTTGGCAAATTAAGATGAGCTGCACGCGTACCGTGTCGCCAATGGTTGGCGAGTTTCCATGATAACAATTACCAAATCTACAATCCAGGTGTTTACGAATCGTCTATGTTAGAATTCTTCTTTTTAAAGGAGATAAAAAGGAAGCCTTGTCCGATTCGAAATATGAAAATGTGCGTTCCAGTAGAATGACTAGATGTGGTAAAAGGGGAGCCAGCTCCATCAAAGTGTACCAGCAGAACGTCTGATGAATAAAATAAAGTTTCCTAACACTTCCTAAATGAACTTTGTGCCCTCTTTAACTCCATTTCAAATGCACCTAATCGACCTGTTACGAAACCTGGAGATCCATCTGGAACGAAGGATCAGGTAATTAATTTGAACAATGTTTTGTTACTGATACGATCACTCTTTTATGTTTTTATATATATTTTATTCTAAATTTATTTAAATAGTAACAATACTATAGCCGCTAAATGGTGTTGTTCAAATAATGGATTGAGCCTGGCCAAAACGCTCTGCTGAACCGAGCAGCAAGGATTTCTTTCCTTGGGGTGCATTAAAAAGTGCTGTACATTCAACAACTGGGGCTTTCGAATTGGATCTAGTGCGTATTGATGCGTTTTCCATCCAACAAAATCTAGATGTATTCGAATAAGTCTGCGAATCTATGGACGACGCTGTAGCGCACCCGTGGATTACAATGGTAGAAACTTTGATGATTTTTTGTGACAATTTCACATACCATCTACCTCAGGACATGTAATATCTTTGACTAATAAATATGTCGGAGGATCACAATCTTGTGTCTCTCTGTATCTTGTACCTGTCACGCTACTTTCCCATGAAGTTTCAGACTATGAGCTGCTATACAATTCTGAATATTTGTGAAGTACCCATCCTCCTCTTAAATCTTGTCCCAATAATCCTGGGATACCCTGCATAATGAGTTTAAATGTTAATATATAAACAAAATATAATTTACGTTACATGAACTAGATTCCACTAGTTTGCTTCTACACTGTGTGTAGCAAAATTATAAAACAACTATGGTTTTCTGTGTCTTTAATTATAGCTAACATTAACTAATTATTGCTAACATTACACTTTTAACTGATCACCACCACTGTCATTTGGCAAAATTTTACTGTAATTTTAGTTTTTAGAGAAATTTTATTGTAATAATTTTACTTTTATCTCCGTATACCCCCCTGGGGTGGGTCGGAGTTCAACCTATCTTATAGCTAACATAAATTTTCCCAAATTTAGTTAATGAAAATAAATGAAAAAAAGCATGCATATAATTCAAATATGAACATTTTGTCAACAATATCAAAATTTCCCCTCTCAAATATCTGTTGCAAAATTTTAAGAACACTATTTAAAATGAAAGTTTTTGCAGAATTAAAAGGATGTTGATCCGTAATTTTTCATGACTCGATTTTTCATTGGCTCAATTAAGCTTTCAAGCTAAAATTTAGGAATTTTATGCCATTCAGGCACGATAGCTTCTTTCTGGTCGCTCACAGAATCATATTGGCGGTTGACATTTGTGTTACCACAATTGAAAACGCGAGAAAAAGCCCCATATTTTAAAAAAGAAGTCAAACTACTGATATTTTAAAAGATGCTACTTATTTACAATAACACAAATATACATTATTTAACATTACTAGATTTCGTTTCAACTAAGTTGATTTCATGGGAAATATTGCTCCACGTGATAATTGTTATTCATTATTATTTTGCTCCGCGAGACTATTGTTATACGCAATTTTGTTATTTATATCGAAATATTTTTCCGTATAAATAACAAAGGATTAATGCATAATATATCCTTGTCACACATGCTTAATTTGACAAATGAGTTTTTTTGCGATTTTTTTTTCTTGACGAGTGAACTTTTTTCAATTGTTAAGATTGCAATACGAAATCGATCGCAAGTCGTATGTTTGGAAGAGAAAATTATGATATCATGTCACAAGTTTCTCGTGAAGACTTTTGACGTCTGAAACCGTCATTTGCTCATCATTTTTTTCTCATCCCAAAGAAAAAAAAATAATTGGAAATGTTATCACGAATGTTATATATTACTTTTTATGTATTATTAAATTAACAAATAAATGCGTTAGCACATGCGTACTAATGATGTTCTGTGTTTTATTAATGAAAACGTGAAGGACTTGGGTGTCTATCAGTCATCAATATTTTCGAGCTATTTTTATTCAAAATTCGATAACGTTCAAGAATTTTTAAGATATTTTTGTTTTAGAATGATATGATGATAGTTATCTGACTAATATATTATTGATTAAAAGGAATTAGTTTTTTTTTAAGAAAAAGTAATACATTGCTCCCAGTAAATTTTTTTCCATCTTTTTTAAGACGGTAGACATTCTATTCTAGACGGTAGACAGCTATTTTGTCTACATATGATCAACAAGCGGGATATGTAGTGGTGGAAAAATTACTTCAAATAAAAAAGTACTAAATTAATATTTCTTAAATTTCGTTACAGCTGGAAAATATTTTTATAGCGAAAAAAGTAGCGTAAAATAAAATTTGGCTCGCAGTTATTGCAACGTTTACAAAACAATAGCAGGCGTACAAAGACGATGTTTTATCAAAGTCACAGGTTTTCTAGTTGATTTCAGTTATTTATATGAATATATGCTTTGAAAGTTACCAGTTTAAAAATTAAAATCCTTTTTATATTTGAATTAAATTTTTTCGAAGAATTAACCTTTTTTTATTAACCTCTCAAAGTGAAAAAAAAACAGTATTTTCTAGCTATTCATTCGGCTGGTAAATACTAAATGTAACAAATATATATGCTGTAAAGAGTTTTTTGTTTTGTTTTATGCGGAACAGAGTTTTTGGCCAGAGAACAAATTCCTGTTGCTTCGCAATCACATTACTCTTCTGGCTTCTTTCCTTTCCTCGATATTAAAAATTCTCCTCAAACGGTGTAAACTGGAAAACATTTAAAGAGCTTATTGCATGAACTAGATTAGTGACATTTTTAGGGTGGCAATAATCAGGCAAAGAAAGCATCCGAGCTATTTAATTACAGATTTATTAAAAAGAGGGAGACTACAACTTGCTTACTTTATTTAACAAAAGCTGGGCACCTGGGCCGCGCAGAAGACCCATATCCCATTCATCGTGAAATCACAGTAAAATTAAAAATATAAGCAGTTTGTATACAGAGTCTCTGGGGTGACTGATATGAGACTACACCCAGAGGGCTGCCAAATTTCAAGGCTTTTTATTAAAATTTATTCAAGTGGTAGTTATGTTTAAAAGTATTTTTTAATTCTTTTAATCTTATTTTCCACACCACTAAATATAAATTTTTTAATAGTTCATATGTAATACTGCTTTGTTCTAGCTGAGTCGTGGAAAGGCATCTAAATTATTGGCGAAATTACCAATACTTCTAACAGGACAGCTTTGTGTTATAAATGTCTACCAATCCGAAAAATATTTTGCAATTAACGTAGAAGTGGACATGCCTGCTACTACTTATTTGCTTCAGAATTTAACACATTGAAATGTTTGAAAACTATAGGCGGCCTTCACAGAGACAATATTAATCAAAAACACAGTTTAATTTGGTTGTTCAAGATATTCTCAGATTTGTATTGCTTACGAGGAATAAAAACAACGTGAAGAGACGGCGTGCTATCAGATTTTGCTTCAGAATTTAGCACACAGTTATTGCAACGTTTGCAAAACAAAATCAGGCGTACAAAGAAGATGTTTCATCAGGGTCACAGGTTTTCTCGGTGATATAAGTTATTTCTATGAACTTATACTTTAAAAAGTACCACTTTAAAAATTAAAATCTCTTTTATATTATTATTAAAAATTTCCACGGCTACAGAGGTGCCAACTGCTACGGACAAGCTGAAATAATTAAAAAAATTGTAAATAACTACAAAGTAAATTTTGCGAATATTTGATTATTTTTGCTTGCTTTTTAAAAGGTATAACATGTTTTATTACTGTAAAGTGGTGAATTATATAAACCTACGAATTATTTAGAAATAGTGGTGGATTAAAATCTACTAAATTGAATTTATTAAACCAAGAATCACAATTGATAAACTACCACTTTAAAATATATATTTGCTGTCCGGAGCAAGTTGGCATCTCTGCGGCTATAGTTGTTTCTCAAACTACAACGCAAACTGTTAAAACAGTATTTTCTAGCTATTCGTTCAGCTGGTAAATACTAAATTTAACAAATAGATATGTTGTTGCTCTCTTGTTTGTTTCTTTTCTCGATAATAAATATTTACTTCAAACGGCGGAAACTGGAAAACAATTAAAGGGCTTATTAGATAATATTTTTGGCTATAATTTATTTGCCACTACCTTATTTTTAAAATCAAATCATACAAGCATGCTCACAACTAATGTCGTTTAATTATGTAAAATTAAAAAAAAAAAGAAAAACAGTTCTGTTGCATTAAGCATGCCCATTCATGCCACCATTTATGTTACTTTCCCTGCCAGATATATACACAGTTTAATTTGGTTGTTCAAGATATTCTCAGATTTCTAATGCTTACGAAAAAAAAAAAACAACGTGAAGAGACGGTGTGCTATCAGATCTTGCTTCAGAATTTGGCACACAGTTACACAGTTATTGCAACGTTTACAAAACATTAGCAAGCGTACGAAGACGATGTTTTATCAAGGTCACAGGTTTTCTCGTTGATGTCAGTTATTTTTATGAATAATGCTTTAAAATCTACCACTTTAAAAATTAAAATAATTTTTTTTACTATTATTAAAAATTTTCACAGAATACATTCTCATATTTCATTTTCAGAGTGTAAAAACAGTAATTTCTAGCTAATCATTCAGCTGGTAAATTCTAAATTTAACAAATATATATACAGTTATGATTGACAAAACATTTAAAAAGCTTATTGGTGCATATTAAGTGATTAAGCATATTAAGTGACATTTTTAGTGTGGCAATAATCAGGGAAGGAAAACATCCGAACTATTTAAGTGCAGATTTATTATAAAGAGGGATTGTTAATTCTTGGCTATGGTTTATTTGCTACTACCTTATTTTAAGAAAAAAAAATTATACAATCATGCTCAAAAATAATGAGGTTTAATAATGTTAAAGTTAACAGTTCTGTTGCATAAAGCATGCCCATTCATGCAACCATTTATGTTACTTTCCCTGACAGATATATATCCTTGAAAATATTACTTATCTCATCATCCTCTAAGCCAGGGATCGCCAAACTTTTTTGATCATCGACCCCTATGTAATTTTTCGAAATCTCCATCGACCCCCACAAAAGTAATTTTTTGTTAATTAAAATAAAACTCTATTAGTAACTGAACTGAAAGTAACTGAAGATTTACTGCTTCTTGATCAATGAGATGGGTGTGACTGGTGTTTTTTTGCAAGGTTCGCTATATTGGGTTCAAAATTGGTAAATTTTAATTTTCGTCAAAATTGGTCAATTTTGTAATTTTCATAAAAAAATACAAAGTGTGCTATAGTTTTGTCGCGGGCTGTACTAATCCATATTATTAATGCTTACCTTCTTTTTTGTGCATTGGTAATTGAAATTGATATCTAAACTAAAGGAATGGTTTTATCGAAACAATAACTAATTATCCAAAATTATAAAACTTTTAATAAAGACACTGTAAATATTGAACACAGTTTGCAAAGATAGCTGAAACTGCGTATGATATTTGCATTTGTAACGTCAAAGCTCGTCACACGTGACATTTGGACAAGTGCACATATGCATATGACTTATAAACTGCGCTGAGTTCGTACCACTGCGCGGTGGTACGTGAATACTTGTTTCACCCCAATAAATATACGTTCATTAATTTATGTTTCATAAAGAAACTGATATTGAGTCAATTATAAAAAAAATTCACAAATTTTACATACTTAATTAGGTATGTGTGATTTGCGTATTGAGAACTGTTTTTTTTCTTCTTTTCGACCTACTATCGACCCTTCCGATTCGGATCGACCCCCATTCACCCCCCTGTCTCAGATCGACCCCCGCTTTTGTTAAATAGACCCCTGGGGGTCTATATAGACCACTTTGGCGACCTCTGCTCTAAGATCTTCTTTCAGCTATTTAACTTTTAAGGAAATCGCTAGTTTGGCGAGATTTTTTTTCTCGTACAAGAGAAGAAAATTAAAATCTTCGTAATTTAAGACTCTAAAAAATGAATGGGCGAAACTTCTAATACTGCTGATAACTATTAATAAGACATAAATAAGGTCATAAGCGCACTTCATTTTCTCACAAATATGCCACGTAAATGAAAAAACAACGTAAGTTACTCTCGGTAGATTCGGTAGAAAAATGGCTTGACAAATATTTTCTTTTTATTGCAAATGCTATAAGCGCTTAAATTGAAGTTTAAAAAACTGACAAACAAAGTTTAATTTTGAATAAAAGAAAAAATTTTGCAATAAATAGCTTATCATACAAAAATTCCAAATGCCATACAAAAATTTGAATTTTTTGACGCTTATGTTGAATAATCTTTTGCACGGTAGAAATCTCTTCTTTATATTCTTTTTATTGACATTCTATTCTTGCCATTGATATTTTATTTATTCGTTTGATTTATTTTACTTTATATTGACAATTTCTGTAATTAGCTAAGAAGTCGTTCAATCTCAAAGTGATACGCAAACTATTTGTGACGGTTACGACTTGCATTTATAAAAATTGTTTATTATTCTATAAAAAGAATTGATTTTATAAAAGAAGGCAGCCTGTGAAAAATAGCCTTACTTGGTTTCTGCAAAAAAATATCTCAAAAATACATTCCAAATTTTTGTGACATTCGCTTTCTTACAGAACTTTCTTCTAACACACTTTCCTGTGTATGAAGCATCATCTGCTTGGAAAATTATAAGAAAACATTTTTGGAATCGTTTTTTACTGTGGACAAGCTAGAATTTCGAAATCAGAACGGAATAATAGATCACGCCTAAATTTACAGACTGCTTTTCGAAAGCTCTGTAGCCGCATGAAATTATATTTTTTTGCAAAAAAGAAAAAAAAAAGAACAAGAAAAAAAACATACTATTTCAATTGCTCTGAGTTTCATAAGTTAATCGTGACTGTTAGCTCAGCTTATCTTTAGCCAGCATCCTCTACGATTGATCTGAAATGGCGCAAAAGGTCAAAAAGGAGATAAGTCACAGTTATGAGAAAATAAAAAAGGTTTGTGGTCCAATATTTTTATATTAAAGAACTTACTTCTAAGCTGCTCTCTCTGGGCTTGAAAACAATTTGTAAAAAAACTGAGAATAAGTCATTGATTTTGATATTTTTCATCTAGAGGTAAAATGTCACCAAATTGACGGTTTTTTAATTTTTTTTTAAAAAAATAACTTTTGTAATATTTTAGGTATATTATTAAGAGTAAAGTTATAGGCTTCTTGGCTATACTGATTATCCTTTAACGAACTATGACACATGCATAGACGTTCGGGTAACTTTGCATTTTAAATCCAAAACCGTTTGAGCCTGATGAAATAAAAAATTTAATAAAAGATAAAAATAAAATCTAATACTTGCTAAAAACAATCAGTAGACATTACTTTTTAAACTGAAATCATATCATCATAAATGATATCATATAACATTATCATATTAATGCACCTGTAATCAACGCAGCATGTATAACCGTTAGTGTGTGAAATAAAAATAAAAAGTTTTAACAATAATAAAACACTATTTTTTATCAAATTATAGTCTTAGTTTTCATTTGTTTGCATTTAAACAAAAACAAAACTACAAAGATTTAAAAACCGTACGCATTTTATCTTTTGATCATAAATTATAATTATTTAATTTACTGATTACTTTTGACTTTATATCTGAAGTACCTGAAATGAATGGAAAACCTTTACTCAAAGCAGAAGAAATGCCGGAGGCATATTTAAATATTCTTTTCATGTAAAGGAATTTGGAAAGGCCTATACAATTGAATTTGTAGATTTAATTACCATAGAGTAAGAAAAAAATTCAAATGTTATGTTAGGTTTATTGATATTCATTTCATGAATTTCAAAAACTTATTGAATTATGATGTGAGAATTCGACATTTATGAATACCATAAGTTGAGGATTAAAACTGAAATGAGTATTGATTTTAATTTTAAAGGCATTCTCATCGTGTAATCAAGATGATTCTTTTGATTGTTTTTTAAAAATAATTTTAAAGGTACTTCACTTTAGATTTAGTCGAATACCGATAAAAATGAAATTCAAGCGAAACAATACTCCTCATAAAAACAAGATGATCATATATAGTGACAATACAATTTTTAAAAAAATGCAGTTTAAGGATGATATCAAATTAAGATTTAGTGATATACTGATACGAATGAAAAGTAAAGAAATATATTTCATTTAAAGGCTAATAAATGAGTTCGTGTCTCTTTTTTCATTAGGATAATGAAAGTGCAGCTTTAGTTAATGTTGCTCTCCTGTATTATCAAAACGCTTAATTAATGTTGCTGTCCTGTATCTCCTGTAATTCTTTAATCACTACTTAATTTTCGTAGCAAAGCTTGTCATTAGTCATGAACAATATGAGAAACAAATTTACTCTTTCGTTTAGAGTGCCGTATTTAACCCGCTCCTGAGTGACACCGTTTGATATCCGGCCCAATATGCTTCAAACAGCCACTATCAAATATTTCATTGACTTATTTTGGATTTAAATCACTAAAAGTATATTTTATGCTGAGGTGGCTCAAGGGACTGAGCATTCGCCTCTTAATGAGGTGACTCTGGTTCGAATCACAGCGGTATCTGGTTGATACGTTTTCTGCTCCCGGCTCGCTTCGACCATAGTGCTGACGTAAAATATCTTCCGTGGTAGACGGATTATGGGCTAGAATCCCCTTGCCGGAGGGCTAAGCGTATGAAGTTTTCGTGGTTTTCAGGAGTTCCCTTGTCTTCAGGGTGTATTTAAAATTACAAGGTTACGGAGTTGAGAATTGGTAGTTGTAAACTCAGAATTAAATCGTTAGTTCAACGCCGGTTACATAGTAAAAAAATTATATTTTGAATTCGCTTGATATGCTACAATTCTCTCGAATGTATAATAATTAGGAATGAAGTACTCTTTGAGTAAGAAAAGTAAAATGTAATATGAATCTTAATATACAATATGAGTGTTAAACATTTCCGTGACAGCACTTAAACGGAGCGAACTGTCTAAACAAAAGGGATTAAAAAAAAAGACAGAAATATCTTTTTTGCTTTGTTCTGCTTAAAAGACCAAATAATATTTTTTCCACCTGGTTTCAAAATTAGTTACGAAATTGTCAACAGATGGTGCTGTTGTCTGTAAAATTTTAAAGTACTGTTTTCTGAGGCATATATATATATATATATATATATCTGTTCCTTCCCGTTCTCTATAAACACAATGTTAAATTTTAATCTAAATTTTGGATTTTTTCTAGATTTAAACTTTTATGATGTTTGAGGACATATATTTATAATATTTACTTATTATCGCTCAGAAGTATAAAGAGTTCAGCTGTTTTTATGTATATTTATAATTAACGATATGCACTTTAAATTTTAACTAATAAGAAAAAGCATCAATGAATAAAAAAAAATAGAAAGATGTTTAAATTCTGATAAAATTAAAATGATTTCTCGTGTAAACAAATTATAATTGGAGTAAGAAAGAATATTTGAGAACAAAACTAATTAATTAGGATGTCTAATCATTTAATCGCTATCTAAAATTAGCGTCAACGAGAGGAACAATCGAAAACAATTGGATTGAAAAAGTAATATATTTCAGCATTTGCTTTTGTTAATGCCTGAATAATTAGGAAAACAGGAGAAGTTCTAAAATTTTAGCATGTTTTTAGTCTCCTTCTTTACGTAGTAATGTTACAGGAGAAGAACAAATGAATATTTTATTACTTCTTTCTGATGTAGTTTAAGGAAAATTTTAAACCAAATGAAAAGAATTATATATAAAATCTAACCGTCGTTAACCCTTTAACGGGCCCTTTATTTCTAGTAAAGGTAAATTAAAGTATTTTTGGAATTGAAATTGTTTTAAGAACAATAACTGATGTAAAAAAAACTCATTTAATTTATAAAAATGCCATTTTTTTGGTGGTAAATATGACCTATCAGGTATTTAACATGACCTATTAGGAGCTTACTGACTTTTATTTTTCTTTATTTACAAAATAAATTCATTAAATGCTACAAACTTCAAAGAGAGTTATGTATTTTATAACTTTTACACGTTTTTTAAAAGTGACAAATGACTACCAATTTTATTCAAACTCACTTCAAGAAAACTGAAGTTTTTGAAAACTGGAAACCTAATTTAAAAGTGGTAAAACGTGGTGGTAAGTATACTTACCACGGCCTTCAAAAGGGTTAAGATTTCCGGTAAACAACTTCCGACTCATTTTTACGCCTAGGCTTGAAAAAACACGGCAGACATTATTATTATGCTTGTAAAGTTTTCAATATAACGCGTTCTTTTAATTTGACTTTCAGCGAACCAAACAACCAATTAATTCAGAAGACTCCGCAAGCTTACTGTGATGCTTTCCTAAAAAATAACAAAGAGTTCCATTTTAGATAAATATAGCCAAATGAGGGATATCATTCAAAACATGGCAAACCTTACACTTTATTTATGCTGTGATATTAATTCTGTTAAATTTGTTTTAGGTTTGATTCTGTTAAATTTGTTAATTCTGTTAAATATCTGCGATTTCCAATTTGAATTAAGTGGTAAAAAATTTTATGATTTAACATTTTCTTATTAGCATAGGGCTGATAACTTTCTACGTTTTTGGTAAAAGTTTATTCTAGTGGTAGATAAGTTTAGATTTTTAATTCAATGTTTTTTAATAATTTAAACTTATTTTCAACATTATTACTGATAAATGATTTAAAGGTTGATGGACAACGTCCCTTTGTTTAACCTCTCTTGCGGTGAGGATTTTAAATGTCAAAATTAACAAATTTCCAGTGTAGGTGTTATCTAAGGAAAGAGTATAAGTTGGCAGGTAAACTCAATTAACCTCTTATATATGCTTTTGATGCATCTTAATGTGCTGGTTACAGAAATATTTAATAGCAAGTATTAAATCCTACATTCTACTGTCTTTAAAAATGTTTGGGAATATACAAATTTTTATTTTGTAATTTCTTTTACTCTTTTATCATAGTTAATCATTTTTTATTAAAATATATTAGTCTAAAAAAGAATAAAACCTTAACTGTTTCATTATTATTAGCAAATATATATTACAATATATTTGACCGTTCACTTCATTAAATGGAAAGTAAAGATTAGTAACTATTTGATAGTACAATTGAAAAAATTAAATTCATTGAACTATCTCTCAGACGTTTACTGTAATAAACAACCAGATGCTTTGCGAAAAGTAATTTTCGACCTAATCATGAAACAGATATAACCTTGTTTTTCACAAAACATTTATGCCTTGAATTCAATTTAGAAGAAATTTATCTACTGATATTTTTTTTTCTTAATAATAAACTAACTTAACTATTTGGTAAAGGAGGGAGCTTGTAATATTTGTTTACTATGTTACTGAACAACAACTTAATAAAACATTAGTGGCGATAATTAATTAAAAAAAATTCCATCGTTGTGAAAACAACTGGGTAACATATTGCTATTTCATGTCAAAATATCGGATATTAACTTCATATACATACTAGATTCTTGTTACATTTTCAAAACAATGTAACTTATTTAGTAGTAAATTGTTTACTTTTTTGATTATATCTGCATTATTCTTAAATGTATTAAAATGTACGTAGGGGAGAGGGGGGCACATGTGAACAAATTTTTTTATTTCTTCATTTTTCAAAAAATATCATCCATTTCTCACAGTAAAGAAGTCCATGTGTTTAAATAGTCTTTTCTTTGTCTTATGAAATTTTTTGAGATTTTTCAATAAAATATTTCTTCACTTTATGATATTTTAGAAAAATTACTTCAATTGTTCACATGTGCTCCTATTGGGGGCACATGCGAACATGCCGGGGGGCATATCTGAACAAGATTAAAAACACAAAGCAATCATCATATTTCAGAGAAAAAAATCTTTAATATAACAGATATAGATACGCATTATACTGAAGGGGTTGTAGCTTACTGTGTGAATTTAAATTGTACAACAGTACTGTCAATAAGAAAATAATTTTTCAGCTGTACAATAATTTTTCCGCTGTTGGGTTTTTCGCAACTCAGGAGTTGTAATGGCCCTTTTCTTTCTTCTCTAATACTTTTTCATGCTTTTTTTCATTTTCTCTATCTTTTCATTTGTAGCTTTAGCAATTCTATCTTTCTCATGTGTATCAGTTAGAATTCGCGATGCGCGATCAACCATTTAATAAAAAATAAAAAAAAATTAAAAAAATTAATACATTAATTATGGAAAATTAAATAAGAATAATTTTAAATGCATACATATTTTTTAAACTTAAAATATCACGAGGATAATAATCTTAATACTGTGTAGGGGCACATGTGAACTGTTCACATCTGCCCCAGATATTTTGTTCACAAGTGCCCCATCATCCTTCTTAAACCTAATTTGAAAAATAAAGAATTTTTAATTGAGTTAAAAAAAATAATTGTCATAAACTTACCTGAATGTTCATATAATGGTCTGCAATAGTTAATTTTAGTTTATTAGTTGATTTATACTATGCTTTCACTTGAAGAAGCGAGTGATTGTAATATATACAACAGCAGCTGATACAAAGAAATTGTCAGAATAGAGCAACAAAATGTCTCATTGTTATGAAAGTTTTGCAGAGTGGTAGGACTAGTACTGCCATCAATTGAAAATTTTTCAAAATTTTTTATTTCTAATTATATTGGTAAAACATACCATGTTCACATGTGCCCCCCTCTCCCTTATCTATTTTTTCCATAAAAAGATGTTTATTAATGCATGTCTAGTGATATTCCAAATTGATTAAATGCATTTCTGTTTGTGTTATTAATATTTGAGGTTTTTTTCCCGTTTTTCAGCTTATGACGCAGAGCAAATATAACTTGTATTGTATGAAAATTAATAACAATGTATGTTTATATTCATGTACAGTGCGCAAGAAAAAAAACGGATCAACCTGTATAACTTTTGATCCAATAAGAAAATATTACTTTTTCGAAATTTGATTTCTCTGGAGCTATTCGATCGATATCGCCCAAATCTTGTTACTTGTCATCCATAATTACATTCTTTAAAATAAAAAAAAAGGCAAAAAATTGTATACCTTACAATTCAAAAATTTTTCGATCATTTTTTTAATAAAGCACTAAATATGCTAAATATTTACTGAAAGCTATTTTTGCAATGGAATTATCTTTGGATAAACTAATTTTATAATTAAGCCAAAAAATTTTAAATTCGTTTAAAAAGTTCTCGAGGTATGGTAAAATTCTCAAAAAGTAAACATAACATTAAGGGGTCCAAGCTTAAGACCACTCTTCTGACCGAACTATTAGGACCCTATTTCCCAGATTGCGGCTATCTCTTATATTTTGGGTATCAGAGTTAAGATAAGAAATTCAAATATCATCTGCATTAATTCATCAGTATATTTAAAGTTACACCTTCAATTCATTAAGAATGAGTTCTAAAACGTAAAGACCTGATCATTGGATCAAAAGTTATTAAGGGAAGTCGGTAGAGCATATACCAATAATGCTAAAACTGACTTTTTTCGATGTACCTTTTCTCAACATCTTAACAAGATATTGCTTTAGTTTTTTCCACAGAATATTTACATATACGTGTTTACAAATTTTAAAAATATTTATTAACTGAGAAAATCTAATTTTTAAAAAAGGTTTCCTCATTTTTGAACAAAAAATTTTCATAACTCAAAAATTTATTTCTGTTAAAGCTAAAACATTAACACAGCATACAACTGATAGAATCTCAAATATCCCCAAAAACTTTCAAAGCAATATTATAGTTTCTTAGAAAGAATACATTGAAAAAGGTCAGCTTTAGCATTATTGATATATGTCCTAACGACTCCCCTTAAGGGTAGTCCATTTTCTTATTATGCGAACTGTGCATTGTTATGCTTGTTATAACCAATGGAATTAATAGTACGATGATTGATTTCATATCTTTTATTTTACATTTAAAAACATATAACATTTATATATATTAAACACATAATACTTTTCAGCTCGAAAGCATAGCTGTAAAAGTGAATGCTTATCACAAAATAATTCAATTTCCATAACTTATGTAGATTATTATTAACAAGTGAACATATCGTACCCTTCAATAAAATATGTCTTTTTAACTGCTTAATGTACATAACTATTACATATCACGAATCGTTACTTTTTTAATTTAACCGTTTTTTTAAATTATTTTTTTAATAAAAAAACAGCTTTAAATAGTGCAGTAAGGAATTTTACTATGCATTAAATTTTAAAATAAATACATATAAATTATTAAATATAGACAACAAACCTTTATAGTGATGAATATAGTATTCAAAGTGTTACATGGATTTGATACAATATACTTAGAATGTTCGTTACAAACTTCATGCCTCTAATTTTTTTTCCAATTTCTTTAAAAACATTCAAAGGATTCTTTTTTGTTCTAAATATATCAAACATAAAACTTCATAAAATTATCTAATTTCCACAATCAAAATTTTGAGACCAGCAAAATATTATATACAATGTATATTTTTATATAATATGTTATTAAAATGTATAAATATTTGGGCATACAATATTTATTTTATGCATTCTTTTTTATTGAAATTTTTTAAAAAATATACAGAGATCTCCTGAAAGTACTAAATTTTTTTTCAATAAAACATTAAGAACCTACAAAATATCAAACATAAAAAACAGCATCTTTTTTAACACATTATATAATTTAAAATATGGTTAAAAATTGGGCACTTGAAATAAATTCTCCGACTTAGAATGTAATTTTAATCACAGGAAACTGTGCAAATCTTATTTGCAGCGGATAGCAAAAATATGGAAACACTTCTATGCAAACTTTTTTTAAAAAATTTTTATTTTAGAAGAAAATGTTTTGAAATGTTTAACGAGGCAAAACTGTTGGCACAATTTGAAAAATCATGCTTGAAGCTTATGAAAATATAGTAGAGTCCTGATTATCCGAGTTTCCGCTTTTACCGTGCTGTCAATTAATTCAAGGATTTTTTGTATTTTTAAAACTAACGCCGAAGAAATTCTGAATTTTATCTTCTAAAAACTCTGTAAAACGAAATCCAACGACTTGATCCGATTAAATGATCGTTAATATCGTCAATAATGAAAATGAATCTAGCGAAAATGATGAAGACAGTGACGATGAGAATCAACATATAAAAATCTCTCATACAGATGGACTAAATGCTATCGAAAGTGCTATTTTATTTCATTTTATAGCCGTCGTTAAACAGCCTGCCCAACTTTTATGGGTTTACGACTGCTAATGTTCAACTCCGTAGCCTTGTAATTTTGAATCCAATCCAGAAGACAAGGGAACTCCTGGATCGAGTGTTAGGAGAAATTTGCCTTCGAGGAGGACTTTTTGATGGAGCTAACCCGCATTTGTGTTACATGGAGAGGAAGACCACGAGAATCTCCCACGGTTAGCCTGACGGCAAGGTGACTTTAACGCATGATCCGTCTACCACTGAGGATATTTCAGGTCAGCATTGTGGTCGGTGCAAGCCGGATGCGGAATTCATATCGACTGGGATTCGAACCCGGTTTGCCTCATTGGAAGGAGAACGCTCTATCCCCTGAGCCATCGCGGCTCTCAAAAGTGCTATTGAATATATAGAACAGCAAGAAGATGTGACACCAGCCTTCCTGTTATCCCTAAAAAAATGGCGAAACGTTGCTGCAGAAAAGCGCCGAAGTAATGTAAAACAGAAAACTATTCGGATCTTTTTTTAAGTAAAAACTCTTTAATTCTCGTACGGTATGCTCTTCAATAAGCTTTTAAATTATAATATGAATTGTATGTAGTTTACTCGTACAAATTTTGTATTTGTTAAATATATTACATTTATACCTACTCTTTTTCTTTCTTTTTTTATACTCTTCGCCTTTACCGAGTTTTTCGGTTATCCGAGATAGTCGTGGTTCACATTAACTTGGATAATCGGGAGTCTACTATAATATCCTTATTACCCATGCAAATTTTGCATAGACAGAAATGAGCGTTGGTAGTTAAAATCAGCTTTTTGTTTGCTTGTTTAATACTATTTTAGCTTCAAAAGTATTCTTATCTAAATATTACAATTCTATAGAATAAGCTCAAAATAACTGGCATTAAAGCTATTAATAAGTTAACTTCCTCTTCTCATTTTGGTCGATTCGGAGAATGCGTGGCTAAAAGGAACATCATTTCTGAAAGCTTCGAGGATAATCTTTCGAACTTAGTCAACAGTTTTGCCATGTACAATCTGCTAAAAGAAAGGCTGTTGACATAAAGTTAATATAGAAATGTTTTCATTTTTTTCCAAACCTTTTACTTTTTCATATATAATGTTCCATGTGAAAAATGGCACTTTCGGATTTTTTTTTATATTATGAACTCTTAAAAAATTTCAGAAAAACAGTTTTTACTATTTATATTTTAAATGCTGGCGACTTTTTATATTTAGGCGAAAATCTTGTTAGATTATTTTTCATAACTTTAATGAAAGTGCTAAAAAAGCGTTTTTGAAGTATTCACACCATGCAAAATTTTGACTTTCTTTTAATTTTAATATAATTTTTTTAGAACAAAATTCCGTATTTTTATTAATAATATTTACATTACTTTTTATTAATAATAAAACCATGCAGTATAACTGCAAGTGAAAAATATTGCTATGTAATAAAATGCGTCAAAAGCATTACTGTTTTGCTTGCAAATTTTATTCCTTTCTTTTAATTGAAGTTTAATTAAACAACGTGAGGTGTTGAATAGTTCAAACTTATCAAAATGTCTCACATAATTCGAAGAAAGATTTGTTTCTATAGTTTTCGATTGAAAATAAAGCAGCAAATCGTACGATAAAATTGTTCGTTAAAAATTATAAAATTTTTAAAAGCATAGTTTTATTTATTAGAAATATTTCAAAATCTCCATAAATTTTTAATAAAAATTGATAAATTTTTTTAAAATAGTAATTTGTTTCAACTACTTAAGTTTTCAAAAAGAAATAAAAGACTTAATGAAATTAAATAATACGTCACGCATTTTTTCAGCTCTTTAAAAAAAAAACTTTTGGCGGAGAAACACAATAAGATGTTTCTGCCGATTGTGACGCTTCTATCAAATACTGTAAACTTGCAAATCATAATTTAAAGGAAATATTGATGAGAAATTGCCTCTTCTGAAAAAACCTGTTTTTTTTATCAATATATTTCCTCTAGACCTACGAATGTTCATATATACACATAAAACTCAACTAAAGATAGTACCATGCTTTAAATAGTTAAGTAACTTTGCAGATATACCCTCCAACATTTGAATTACTTGTAAAACATTTTATCCTTTGGTAGTGAACCACAGCAAAAAATATTTAAACGAAAGGAATTTTGTGAAGAATTTTATTAAACTCTAAAAAATTGTGTCTCAACCCTTGTCTGGTGAACTAGTGCCGGTCCACAAACACTATTTATAAGTTCACAAACTTACTACCATATAAGAAAGGGAATTCATGAACTTTCATCAGATCTATTATTAAAATCACTATTCAATTCAAAGAACATATACGGATGAAAGCTGGATAAGAATAACTTTTATGCAAAAGAAATTAAGGTTTTATTTCCATTTTTATAAACGTTTGCTTATGCTTTTTGAAGTGCTATACTCGGTTGCAAGACCATTGCTGTATACGATTTAGGTAGTCATCCGCTACTGCATGTTTTATTTTATTTAGTTATCAAATTCTAAAAATATTCTTTCAAAACAATATAAAAGCTTTTAAAAGTTAATCTAGTAGGACGGAAAATTAATTTGTGCTTTCTTTCACGATATATATCATATAATTATTAAGAAAGGGTAATAGTTTCGCAATTTTGCCAGCATCTTAGACTTAGCTACATATTTCGATAAATAAGGAGAAAATTCGTTCTTTTGAAAAAGAAACAACTATATGACGTTGTAAGAGCATTGGGTTTGAATGGATCACCAAAAATGGCAAGTCATATGCTGAAATTTTCTTAACAAATCAAATGCGATATAATGAAATTTTTTTTAAAATTTTTCTTCGTTGTAGAAGAAAATCGTCTGTAAGAAGCAATATTTAGTATTTTTTCATTAATTTCTTAAATGCGAACAAAAAGACGTATATTTGTCATGATTTTTAGCTATTATTTTTATTAATTCTTATTAACAAAACAACGGTTTTCATTCAATAAGTTTTATTTTCCTTATTTCACACAACAAGCAAAATGATAGTTGTGCAACGTTATTTCAAGAGTTGGAGATTTGATATACGTTCACGCCGAGAGCTTAGCATCCTAGGAGTGTGCACTTCTATGAAAACAGGATCTCTCCATAAAAAATTTCACCATAAGGAATCTCTCCATAAGGAACCTCTCTACAAGGATCTCTCCATAAGTTTTTTCTTAAGTTGCAACAGAGTATAGTGCTAGTTTAGTACTTTAAATTGAAATGTTAATCAGCAACAACAGTAATCTCATAAGATTCAATTATTTATTCTTTGAATGATTATAATTTATGTTTAATTTATTTCGTATTTACTAGCATTCTTTTACTTCCATACATGGTTAGGTAATTTGGTTTCGCTTATTATTTGAATTGCAAAAATATTTGAAAAGCAAAATTTATGTTTGTATTAGAATTCATATAAATTTTATTTATTTTAAATAGGTTTACGCTCAAAATATTTCTCAGTGTAGAGAGTGCGTTAGTGTTTAAGCGCAAACGAAACAAAATAGTGTTTAAGTGCAAAATGTTTTTCTTAGTAAAAACTATTCTTATGGTTCATCCTTACAGGTCCTTCAAATAAATAGGTTTGGGGGTCCACCTGACCATTTATATATTTGGTTTCATCGTTTATATATAGTAGCAGTGTAAATCTAATAAATGTAAATATTAATCGATTAATTTTTTACTAATAAAAAATATTTTCTTACACAATCAAAATTCCGTGGAAGTTGGAGGGTAAGTAAATAGATTTTTTTCCGCTATTTACACGAAAGTTTCCGAATTTAGTATCATTCTTTTTCGGAACTTTTAGAAAAAATATACAATGGAAAAATGATGAATGTTTAATTTTTCGATATGTTATGCATACATTATCAAAATAGATCAATAAAAATAATATCAGTATACTCATTTATGATACTGTCATTTGAATAGCACCAGACTCTCATAGAAAAACCGAAATGTTAGAAATTCTAATGTCTACCACATGTTTTACATCACTATGAAACTCTACAATACCATGCAAAACAACGTATTTTGAAACACTTTAAGCTAGCAAAAATTATAATTATAGTTACATACAGTATGTCGCATATTTATTTTTTAATTTAACAACATTAAAAATATACTTCAACTGTAATATGCATAATATCGCTAATATTAGAAACCTAGAAAATTCTAATCTATTTAGTAAAATTAAACATATTGTGTCGTGAAATTATAGTTAAAGAATATTGTTTTTTTAACTCAATCTCAGTGACATAATACCTAAAGTTATACATTAGCCATAGTTATACATAAAGTTATACACACAAGCATGCATTTTCAATAATTTATACGCATTTTAAAGACAATGTATGCTCAAATGTATGGTACTCAATGGAAAATGGCAAAGCACATTAGCCCATTCATGCATAATTATATTGTTCTAGTTATTATTGTCTGGGGGAGTATGGAGCAAATGTGGACATTCGCTAAAAGATCGTAAATACCTATTACATAAATCTATTGGTTAAAAATCTATTTGCTTTTTTTTATCAACAACAAGAGATTAAACAATAAATCTTAAGATCTATGTTATGGGGACCACTTCCCCTATGTTATGGGGCTAGTAAGCATACGTCTTGAACAGCTTTTTTTTTTTTTAAAAAAAAAGGCTATTTAAAAACTATATATTCAAAATGAAGATGAAAGTTATAATTTTAATGAAAAAAAAATATAAGATGTTTTTAAAATAATGATTAATTAGCTTTTTTGGCAAATTTATAAAAATTGTCCACACCCACTCCCTTTTCTTAGTATAATATAATTAGCATTTTTTTTGGAATGCTATGTGAAAAAAAATCGCAGTTATTACCCATTTTGTGTTTTTTTACTTATAATAATTCCAGAATACGAATACATACGACAATTTTTCTTTTTTTCTTTTATTTTCAAAGTTCATCTTCTTGTCATCGACACTTGCCATCAAACGTCATCGAACACAAACATATACGCCTTTTTAAACTACTCTATTCAAGTTTAAGAATTTAAACAAAATAAGTTTTTCAGCTTTTTAAATGAAAAATCAGAAAGTTCTTCCTTGAAGGCATGTATACTACGGTATTTACTTTTTAAATATATTTAAATTTAATCAAACAAACATCGATATTTGAAACTAATGAAATTCGAAATGACATCGAAGTACATGACATTGTTATTTAATTAGGATAAAACATTATTTTAAATTGAGTGTGATGTTAGATGTTTAAATATTATACAGTATAAGTATGAATGAATAAAAATACAATTGTTATGACACTTTAAAACTACATATGTTTCTGGTTATTTTACGAAGACAAAAAAAACGGCTTAGTGGATATTTTTTAGCACCATCAAATACATAATATTACATTTTATTACACACGAAAATGAAAAGTTACAAATGCTTATTTTATATAATATACTTCACTTCCTTTGATGTAAACTAAATATTTTGTACGAAAATGTTTATATGTTTCATAACTATGCATTTACACATTCAGTACTTACAAAAATGCTCAGAATTATTATTTAAGTAGAGAGAGTTAAAAAAAATTTTTTTGAAGCATGCAAAATCCATAGGCAAATTTTTCAATCTTAAAAAAAATGGCAAAAAATTATGTAAAGTTAAGTTTTTTTTATATATATTTACAACAGATACCTATTATTTACCAACAACTCATTAAACATCTTAAACATGTCAAAATAGAAAAAAAATTGTATTTGTTTTTAAACTATTAGATATTTATGAGCAAATTTGCGTTTCTTCAAAATTCCTTATAATATTTCGGTTATGATAAAATATGTAACAGAGAAATATGCTCATTAGCTAGGCTATATATCTCTGGCTATGTCAAGCCATGCTTTAGATTGGAACGCATAATGTCAATATCTTAATTTAAAGATTGGTGACACAAACAGCGCAATTAGCCTCACATTATGTGCAATTGATTTAAAGATTAGTGTCACAATATGTGCTATTTCAAAGAGTGTTAGTAATAAAAACATTGTTCATGTTACAATATGAGCGATTTTAAAATATTTTAAGACAGTCTGCTGTGAGCTATGCTAGTAAATTTTAGATACATTATAAAATAACTATGTGCTGGTTTTCATATCATAATTTTTATCAAAAATAAATAACTTAATGAAAGCAACAAAGCACCATTTTGTTTAAGAGGAAAGCATGCGATAATATTGGTCATCAGAAATTTATAACTGCAGCAGATTGTCACAGGAATTGAAACGCAGATCACATTTGTGCAACAATCTGAACCAAAGATTTTTCGCTCTCGTAGTGAGTTTGGCATGATGCTTGCAAGACAAAACTTCAGCTTGGCGCGCTTTCAAACGAACTTGGCTTAATGTGCCGACTAACAGCTCATCAACATTGTGATGTATTATGACAGACGTTTCTATGAACTTCACATCACATTTGTTGGCGGCACTTCGTCCATCTAAAAATATAAACAATAACATTATAATAAAGTTCCTTACAAAAAAAAGTTTTTTTAAATATTTAAAATCAATAGTTATTTGAACATTATTAATAGGCTTTTACTTAGAAAGCTTATATACACCGGGATGCCACCTGCTCCGGACACGTCGAAATAATTAAAAAAAAACGGTAAATAACGACAAAGTAACTTTTGATAATATTTGACTATTTTTGCTTGCTTTTTAAAAGGTATAGTATGACATAATCAGTATAAAGTGGTGAAACTGTCATTTGAATATAAACCTGTAAATTATTTAGAAACAGTGGTGGATAAAAATCCACTAAATTCAATTCATTAAACCAAGAATCATAATTGATAAGCGACCACTTTAAAATATATATTGCTGTCTGGAGCAAGTTGGCATCTCTGATACACTTATTTACTTCGAAAGCTTATATGAAGACAGAAAAGAGAAAAAAAACTGGTTAAAAAATTGTATTTGAGAAGATATTTAAATATAAAAGACTAACTGTTAAGAGTTACTTAACAGTTACAACAAACATATCAGACTGTTTTCTTACACTAGAAAAAGTAAATCGTGGTTAATAGTTTATAATTGAGAATAGTAAGCGCTTAACCCTTTAGTGGGGCATATATTTCTAGTAAAGGTAAATTAAAGAATTTTTGGAATTGAAATTCATATAAGAATAGTAATAGATATAAGAAGGGAAAAATTTATTTAGGTTATAAAAAATTAATTACGACCTATTAGGAACTCATTGTAATTTATTTTTCTTTACTTATAAATTTTTTTTTTTTTATAAATGCTTTAAACTTCAGAGGGAACAATGCATTTTATAACTTTTATACGTTTCCTTATTCTAAGAAATGGTTGCCAATTTATTCAAACGCACAGAACGGCATACCTGCCAATTTTCACTCTTTCCGAGGATGGATTTTCAGAGTGGTTGAAAAACAATAAACGAAAAACAACTTGACTCAAAAATATATTTACATTTTGATCTCGTTGAAATTCGCTTGCGCATATCCTCCAACTTATGAGGATTTTGAAAATAATTCTTTCCAGTGGTAGCGAACCAAAGTAGAAATTTTTAAAGCAAATGGATCTCTCATAAAACTTTTATCAAAACTTAAGAATCTAGCCATATGGCCTGCACTTTTATAAGTAATAGTGGACAAGTTACGCTAAAATAAATTTTTTTTAAATATTAAGACATTAATTTTGCTACCGTCTGAAAAGAAGATTTCTGAAACTACGGAAATTCCGTAGCAGTTGGAGGGTATGCTTGCGCAAGGATTATTATGCTTTCATATATTTATTGTAATTATTTATATGTAGTGGTGGTCAAACTCATTTACAATTATCATTATAATTCAAAAAATTAATTGGAATAACCTGAGTATTGCTACCACTTTAAATATGAAAATAAAATCTTTCGGAAAATTTTGCAGAGTTGGCAGGTATGAAATGGTATGAATGCTGAAGCTATTAACGAATAGAAGCCCAAATTAAAAGTGGTATAAAAGTTAACATGGACTTAAAAAATTTATGGTAAGTATACTTATAACTACTTTAGAAAGGGTTAATATACTTCTCACGAAAACCAACTAAAAATGACATGGTTTTACAACATGAGTCTCCTCTTTTCGTCCTTAATATTTTAAAATCGTTTCAACACTAATTTACTGACAAATCAAGGTTTCTACCCTGAATTACTAACAAATGGAACCTGGATAACTAACATTTTAATTGAATCTTTAACCAAGTCATAAAATTAGTTTTTTTTTCTTTTGAAAAAAATCCGTTTTGACTATTACATAGCTCCCAGGAAATAAAAAAAAAATTAGTGCTTGCTAAGCATCTCTAAATGCTTAAATTCAGGGTTCGCAAAGGTCTGCAAAAAATATTTAAATGGTAGCAAACTACTCATCAAAGCAGTTTGAAAATGTTCTCATTTTGCAATATAAAATATTGATTTTTCGTGTATCAGATTTCTACGTTGATGGTAAAAATTAAGAGAATGCGCATATGTTTTTAAATTTCCTGAAAACTACTCAGCGAAATTTGAAGTGATGGCTGGCCGATACGAATTCCGCACCTGGCTCGCACCGACCAAAGTGCAGACGTAAAAAGTTCCTCAGTGGTAAACAGATATGGATTAGACTCCCTTTGCCTTCAGCCTAACCGTGAGAGGTTTTCCACTCCATGTAATGCAAATGCGGGTTAGTTCAACGCCTCCTATAACTGAAAGCCTCCACATGGTTTTTTATAGGTAGTCCGATCAGACCACTGTGAAGGATATCCACTTACCGAACGAGTCATTTAACACAGAATATAATGAAAATAAGAAAGTGGTAGCAAATATATGACTAAAAATTTATTTTATTTGTGAATATTATTGGTTTACTTTATTCACTTGTCAACCACTACAGATTCAATTCTCAAATATATATGATTAATTTCTCTTGATTACTTTTATAAAAGGTTTTGGGTTCATGCGCACAACTGGTTCACCTTTTTAAACAGTCTGCGCGGACTACTTATAAAAGACCGTGTGGAGACTTTTTGATGTAGGAGGCTAGTTCCATAAAAAAGTCCTCCACAAAGGTAAATCTCCAACAATACTTGATTCAGGAGTTCACTTGTCTTCTTGATTGTGCTCAAAATTACAAGGCTGCGGTGTTGAACATTAATAGTAGTAAACCCAATAATTGGGTTGGCTGTTCAACGACGGTTGTAAAATAAAACAAAACCAATGTGTAATGCAACATGATGGGAACTGAAGGATCCTTTCGACAAAAAGTAAGCTTGTCAAAATTGAAAATATCCAAAAACGAAACCTAAATGTAGAACTTAGTTTACATTTTAACATGAAAATAAAAGCTCTAAATAATAAATTGCTAACTCAAATTTAGCTGTTAATTAGTCAAAAATTCCAACAACGATTTTCTTTCTGCCTAGAAATTGAGAAGAAAATAATTAAGCCAGATGAATTGAAAGTAGCACTTCTACAAACGTCTAATGAAAATGGGTAGATTAATTTCTTTAACGTTTAAAAACGAAGATAAATGTTGTTTTCTCAGTCGATTAACGAATAGCTTAAACCCAAAAAAGAACACCAGTTTTTCTCAATTTAAGTTCCTTACTGTAGACAAGCAGAAAATTAAGTCAGACTCATTAAGTTATTTTTTTTAGTTACTAATGTTGACCTAAAACATTGGCGGAAGAATGCTCGTTTGAAAATCAAGAAGAAATGTTAGCTCGAGAATCGTGAGTTATCAGTATTACAATACTTAAGCGTCAAACAAAAGGTGTTACATTATTCTAAGTTAAGTTTATCGAGAGTAAATGGATATCAGAGATGCCAACTTGCTCCGGACATCAAATATGTATTTTAAAGTGGTAGTTTATTAATTACGATTCTTGGCTTAATAAATTCAATTTAGTAGATATTTATTCACCACTATTTCGAAATAATTCGTAGGCTTATGTAATTTACCGATTTATAGTACTTATCTCGTGTAGGTGTCATGGGTACTTGGTCGATGATGTCATGGTCATGGATGTTCGGGTAACTGATTATGGAAAGACGAACATAAACTATTGATATACAGCGAGTTTCAGAGTTGATTCAGATCCTTGACGATTCCGGTCAGCCCATTTGAGGTTCCTGACGAGGAAAAAATTTTTGATGTTTTGAGTTATTGATGTTTAATCCTTTTGGTGAGTAGCTCTTAATAATTCTCTCGAAATTAAGTCTGGACGTGGCAAAGTTTGAAGCTCGTAGTTTAAAGTAAAGTACAAAAATTCAGTTTAAGTTTATTCAATTCAATTTTTAAAGTACTGCAAAATGAGTCTTCGACGTTGCGGACGTGGTGGAAAGACAAGCACGCCTACCGGGCGTCAAAACCTCAGTGACTCTACGACGGATGAGGAATCCACAGAATTCGACAACAAAATCAAATCACGCAATATGGCTACATATCAAAATCATCCACGTGGCGGAAAATGGCAAACCGAAAAGACTTCACGAGAACCAACGGTAAATGTGGAAAGCATGAGTCCAGGTGAACGAAAGTTATATGAAGAATGGATGGAAATGATAAGGATGACCAACGAAGAAATTGAAACAACAGCGAAAGAGCTCCAGGATTGCTCGCAACTCAAAACTCAACTTATGGAAACTCAAGATGCAGGCCAAAATTTAGAACAGAAAAGCGAAATGACAACCGATACAGAAAATACAGCTAAAAATAATGCAGAGCCTCCTACAAAAAAGCGAAAAAGGAAGAAGAAAAAGCAAAACAAAGCCAAAAATATTGAGGATACACAAATCATGATTACAGAAAGCACCTCTTCTTCACCAATAGATGCCGCCACCTCCTTGCTACTATCTGAAACAATAGTCAACTCCGACATAGCTCCACCCATGGAAGTTCCCAATGAAGAAACAGACACACCCATAACCTCTGCACAAGCACATCCAACCA
>NC_092209.1:23311802-23319879 GCF_043381705.1 Parasteatoda tepidariorum | reverse complement strand
TCACGAATCATTACTTTTTTTTTAACTTAACAGTATTTGAAATCTATTTCTTTAATAAAAAATCATCTTTAAATGGTGCAGTAACGAATTTTACTATGCATTAAATTTTAAAATAAATACATATAAATTATTAAATATAGAGAACAAACCTTTATATAAATGAATACAGTATTCAAAGTGTTACACGAATTTGAAATAATATACTTAGAATGTTCTTAATAAATTTTATGCCTCTCATATTTTTTTCAATTTCTTCAAAAACATTCAACGGATTCCTTTTAAAATTTAAATACATATATCTTTAAACTGCATAAAATTATCCAAATTCCATAATCAAAATTTTGAGATCAGTAAAATGTTTTATACCATGTATATTTTTATATACTATGTTATTAAAATGTATAAATACTTGGACATACAATATTTGCTTTATGCATTCAATTTTTTTACTGAATTTTTTCAAAAAATATTCAAATATGTCCTGAAATTACTCACTTTTTTCAATAAAGCATTAAGGACCTACAAAATATTACTTACTATATACTTTACAATTACTTATCAGCATCTTTTAAGACACATCATGTTATTTAAAATATAGATATAAATTTTACAGTTGAAATAAATTCTCCGACTTCGAATGTAATTTTATTCACAGATAACTGTGCGTGTCTTATTTACAGCGGAGGGCAAAAATATTTAAACACTTCTATACTAACTGTATGTCAACAATTTTTCTTAGAAGCAAATGCTTTGAAAGGTTTGACGAGGCAAAACTGTTGGCACAATTTGAAAGATCATGCTTGAAGCTTTTGAGAATATAGTAGAGTCCTGATTATCCGAGTTTCCGCTTTTACCGTGCTGTCAATTATTTCAAGGATTTTTTTTACTTTTAAAACTAACGCCGGAAAAATTCTTTTATCTTCCAAAAACTCTGGAAAACGAAATCCAACGACTTGATCCGATTAAATGATCGTTAATATCGTCAATAATGAAAATGAATCTAGCGGAAATGATGAAAACAGTGACGATGAAAATCAACATATAAAAATTTCTCATACAGAAGGACTAAAATCTATCGAAAGTGCTATTTTATTTTATTTTATTTTATTTTATAACCGTCGTTGAACAGCCTGCCCAACTTTTATGGGTTTACGACTACTATTGTTCAACTCCGTAGCCTTGTAATTTTGAACCCAATCCAGAAGACAAGGGAACTCCTGGATCGAATGTTAGGAGAAATTTACCTTCATGGAGGACTTTTTGATGGAACTAACCCGCATTTGCGTTACATGGAGAGGAAGACCACGAGAATCTCACACGGTTAGTCTTACGGCAAGGTGACTTCTACACATGATCCGTCTACCACGCATTTCAGGTCAGCATTGTGGTCGGTGCAAGCCGGATACGGAATTCGTATCGACTGGGATTCGAAACCGGTTTGCCGTATTGGAAGGAGAACGCTCTATCCCCTGAGCATTCGCGGCTCTCGAAAGTGCTACTGAATATTTAAAACAGCAAGAAGAGGCGACACCAGTCTTCCTGTTATCCCTAAAAAAATGGCGAAACATTGCTGCAGAAACGCGCCGAAGTAATGTAAAACAAAAATCTATTAAGGTCTTTTTTTAAGTAAAAACTCTTTAATTCTAGTACAGTATGCTCTATCAGTGTTTTCAAGTAAGCTTTTAAATTATAATATGAATTGTATGTAGTTTACTCGTGCAAATTTTGTATTTGTTAAATATATTACATTTATACCTACTCTTTTTATTTCTTTTTTTATTTCTTCGCCTTTACTGAGTTTTTCGGTTATCCGAGTTAGTCGTGGTTCACATTAATTTGGATAATCGGGAGTCTACTATAATATCCTTATTACCCATGCAAATTTTGCATAGACAGAAATGAGCGTGGGTAGTTAAAATCAGCTTTTTGTTTGCTTGCTTAATATTGTTATAGCTTCAAAAGTATTTTTATATAAATATTACAATTCTATAGAATAAACTCAAAATAACTGGTATTAAATCTATTAATAAGTTAACTTCATCTTCTCATTTTGGTCGATTCGGAGATTGCGTGGCTAAAAGGGACATCATTTCTGAAAGCTTCAAGGATGATCTTTCGAACTTAGTCAACAGTTTTGCCATGTACAATCTGCTAAAAGAAAGGTTGTTGACATAAAGTTAATATAGAAATGTTTTAATTTTTTTCCAAACCTTTTACTTTTTCATATGTAATGAATGTTTTATGTGTGAAATGGCAATTTCGGATTCTTTTTATATTATGAACTCTTAAAAAATTTCAGCAAAACAGTTTTTACTATTTATATTTTAATTGCCGGCAACTTTTTATATTTAAGCGAAAATCTTGTTAGGTTATTTTTCATAACTTAAACGAAAGTGCTAAAAACGCGTTTTTAAAGTATTCACACCATACTAAATTTTCACTGCACTATTTTTTAATTTTAATATTATTTTTTTAGAAAACATTTCTGTAGTTTTATTTATAATTGTTACATTACTTTTTATTAATAATAAAGACATGCAGTAGTATTACCAGTGAAAAATATTACATTGCAATCAAATGTGTCAAAAGCATTACTGTTTTGCTTGTAATTTTTATTCCTTCCTTTTAATTAAAGTTTAATTTAGCAAAGTGAGATGTTGAATAATCTAAACTTATCTAAATGTCTCACATAATTTGAAAAAAAAAAGATGTGTTTCCATAGTTTTCCGATTGAAAATCGAGCAGTAAATCGTACGATAAAACTGTTTGTCAAATATTATAAAAAAATTTTAAAAGCATAGTTTTATTTATTAGAAATATTTCAAAATCTCCGCAATCTAATTTTTTCTGAGAAGTGATAAAAAAAATTGTAAATAGTAATTTGTTTTAACTACTTAAGTTTTCAAAAAGAAATAAAAGGCTTAATGAAATTAAATGTTACGTCACATATTTTTTCAGCTCCTTATAAAAAAAACTTTTGGCGGAAAAACACAATAAGATGTTTCTGCCGATTGTGCCGCTTCTATCAAGAGGAAATACTGGAAACGTGCAAATGATAATTTAAAGGAATATTGATAGGAAATTTCCACTTCTGAAAAAACCTGTTTTCTTATCAATATATTTCTTCTAGACCTACAAATGTTCATGTACAGAAATACATTACCTTGCTTAAAATCCTTAAGCAATTATTCTGATATACCCTCCAACAGTTGACTATCATATAAGAAAGAAAATTTAATGAATTTTCTTCTGATCTATTATTAAAATAACTATTCAATTAAAGGAACATATACGGATGAATAACTTTTATGCAAAAGCAATTAAGGTTTTACTGCCTTTTTATAAATGTTGCTAGTACGTTAGTGTTTAAGTGCAAACGAAACACAATAGTGTTTAAGTGCAAAAATTTTTTGTTAGTAAAAACTATTCCAATAGTCCATCCATCATTCCAATAGTTTTTAGTATCAGACCTTTTATATATTTGATTTAATCGTTTATGTGTAGTAGAGTAGTAAATCTAATAATTAATCCATCAACTTTTTACTAATAAAAAAAATATTTTCTTGCACAATCAAAATTCCGTGGAAGTTGGAGGGTATGTTAAATAGATTTTTTTCTGCTATTTACAGGAAAGTTTCCGAATTTAGTATCATTCTTTTTCGGAACTTTTAGAAAAAATATACAATGGAAAAATGATGAATGTTTAATTTTTCGATATGTTATGCATACATTATCAAAATACATCAATAAAAATACATCAATAAAAATAATATCAGTATACTCATTTACGATACTGTCATTTGAATAGCACCAGACTCTCATAGAAAAACCGAAATGTTAAAAATTCTAAAATCTACCACATATTTTACATCACTATGAAACTCTACAATGCCATGCAAAACGACGTATTTTGAAACACTGTAAGCTAGCAAAAATTATAATTATAGTTACATACAGTATGTAGCATATTCACTTTATTATTTAACAACATTAAAAATATACTTCAACTGCAATATGCACAATATCGCTAATATTACGAACCTAGAAAATTCTGATCTACTTAGTAAAACTAAACATATTGTGTTGTGAAATTATAATTAAAGAATATTGCTTTTTTTTAACCCATTTTCAATGACATAATATCTAAAGTTATACATTAGCAAACACTATTTATTGAACTACTTTGCTACACAAGCATGCATTTTCAATAATTTATGCGCATTTTAAAGACAATGTATGCTCAAATGTATGGTACTCAATGGAAAATGGCAAAGCACATTAGCACATTGATGCATAATTATATTGTTCTAGTTATTATTGTCTGGGGGAGTATGGAGCAAATGTGGACATTCGCTCAAAGATCGTAAATACCTATTACATAAATCTGTTGGTTAAAAATCTATTTGCTTTTTTTTATCAACAACAAGAGATTAAACTATAAATCTTAAGATCTATGTCATGGGGACCACTTCCCCTGTGTTATGGGGCTAGTAAGCACATGTCTTAAACAGCTTTTTTTTTCTAAAAAAAAAGGCTATTTAAAAACTATATATTCAAAATGAAGATGAAAGTTGTAATTTTAATGAGAAAAAAAATATAAGATGTTTTTAAAATAATGATTAATTAGCTTTCTTGGCAAATTTATAAAAATTGTCCACACCGACTCCCTTTTCTTTGTATAATATAATTAGAATTTTTTGGAATGCTATGCGAAAAAAATCGCAGTTATTACCAATTTTGAGTTTTTTTACTTATAATAATTCCAGAATCCGAATATATATGAGAATTTTCCTTTTATTTTCAAAGTTCATCTTCTTGTCATCGACATCTGCCATCAAACGTCATCGAACACAAACATATACGCCTTTTTAAACTACTCTATTCAAGTTTAAGAATTTAAACAAAATAAGTTTTTCAGCTTTTTAAATGAAAAATCAGAAAGTTCTTCCTTAAACCATCTGGCATGTATACTACGGTATTTACTTTTTAAAAAATATTGAAATTTAATCAAACAAACATCGATATTTGAAACTAATGAAATTCGAAATGACATCGAAGTACATTACATTGTTATTTAATTAGGATAAAACATTATTTTAAATTGAGTGTGATGTTAGATGTTTAAATATTATACAGTATAAGTATGAATGAATAAAAATACAATTGTTATGACAGTTTAAAACTACATATGTTTCTGGTTATTTTATGAAGACAAAAAAACGGCTTAGTGGGTATTTTTTAGCACCATCAAATACATAATATTACATTTTATTACACACGAAAATGAAAAGTTACAAATGTTTATTTTATATAATATACTTTACTTCCTTTGATGTAAACTAAATATTTTGCACGAAAATATTTATATGTTTTATAACTATGCATTTACACATTCAGTACTTATAAAAATGCTTAGAATTATTATTCAAGTAGAGAGAGTTAAAAACATTTTTTTTGAAGCATGCAAAATCCATAAGCAAATTTTTCAATCTTAAAAAAAATCGCAAAAAATTATGTAAAGTTAATTTTTTTAAATATATATTTACAACAGATACCTATTATTTACCAACAACTCATTAAACATCTAAAAACATGTTAAAATAGAAAAAAATTGTATTTGTTTTTAAACTATTAGATATTTATGAGCAAATTCGCGTTTCTTCAAAATTCCTTATAATATTTCGGTTATGACAAAATATGTAACAGAGAAATATGCTCATTTGCTAGGCTATATATCTCTGGCTATGTCAAGCCATACTTTAGATTGGAACACATAAGGCCAATATCTTAATTTAAAGATTGGTTACACAAACAGCGCAATTAGTGTCACATTATGTGCAATTGATTTAAAGATTAGTGTCACAATATGTGCTATTTCAAAGAGTGTTAGTAATAAAAACATAGTTCATGTTACAATATGAGCGATTTTAAAATATTTTAAGACAGTCTGCTGTGAGCTATGCTAGTAAATTTTAGATACATTATAAAATAACTATGTACTGGTTTTCATATCGNAAACATAGTTCATGTTAAAATATGAGCGATTTTAAAATAGTTTAAGACAGTCTGCTGTGAGCTATGCTAGTAAATTTTAGATACATTATAAAATAACTATGTACTGGTTTTCATATCGTAATTTTTATCAAAAATAAATAACTTAATGAAAGCAACAAAGCACCATTTTTTTTATGAGGAAAGCATGCGATAATATTGGTCATCAGAAATTTATAACTGCAGCAAATTGTCACAGGAATTGAAACGCAGATCACATTTGTGCAACAATCTGAACCAAAGATTTTTCGCTCTCGTAGTGAGTTTGGCATGATGCTTGCAAGACAATACTTCAGCTTGGCGCGCTTTCAAACGAACTTGGCTTAATGTGCCGACTAACAGCTCATCAACATTGTGATGGATTATGACAGACGTTTCTATGAACTTCACATCATATTTGTTGGCGGCACTTCGTCCATCTAAAAATATAAACAATAGCATTATAATGAAGTTCCTTACAAAAAAGTTTTTGTTAAATACTAATAATCAATAGTTATTTTAACATGATTAATAGGCTTTTACTTAGAAAGCTTATATACACCAGAGATGCCAACTGCTCCGGACACGCCAAAATAATTTTTAAAAAAACGGTAAATAACGACAGAGTAACTTTTGCAAATATTTTACTACTTTTGCTTGCTTTTTAAAGGGTATAGTATGACATAATCAGTATAAAGTGGTGAATTACAGAAGCCTGTAAATTATTTAGAAACAGTGGTGGATAAAAATCCACTAAATTGAATTCATTAAACCGAGAATCACAATTGATAAACTACCACTTTAAAATATATATTGCTGTCTGGAGCAAGTTGGCATCAATGATACACTTATTTACTTAGAAAGCTTATATAAAGACAGAAAAGAGAAAAAAACTGGTTAAAAAGCGAAATTTGAAGTGATGGCTGGTCGATACGAATTCCGCACCTGGCTCGCACCGACCAAAGTGCAGACGTAAAAAATCCTCAGTGGTAAACAGATCATGGATTAGAGTCCCTTTGCCTTCAGCCTAACCGTGAGAGGTTTTCCACTCCATGTAACACAAATGCGGGTTAGTTCCATAAAAGAGTCCTCCACAAAGGTAAATCTCTAACAATACTTGATACAGGAGTTCACTTGTCTTCTTGATTGTGCTCAAAATTACAAGGCTGCGGTGTTGAACATTAATAGTCGTAAACCCAATAATTGGGTTGGCTGTTCAACGACGGTTGAAAAATAAAACAAAATCCATGTATAATGCAACATGATGGGAACTGAAGGAACCTTTCTACAAAAAGTATGCTTGTCAAAATTGAAAATATCCAGAAACGAAACGTAAATGTAGAACTTAGTTTACATATTTAACATAAAAATAAAAGCTCTAAATAATAAATTGCTAACTCAAATTTAGCTGTTAATTAGTCAAAAATTCCAACAACGATTTTCTTTCTGCCCAGAAGTTGAGAAGAAAATAATTAAGCCAGATGAATTGATAGTAGCACTTCTACAAACGTCTAATGAAAATCAGTAGATTTATTGCTTTAACGTTTAAAAACGATGATAAATGTTGCTTTCTCAGTCGATTAACGAACAGCTTGAACCCAAAAAAGAACATCTGGGTTTTTCAATTTAAATTCTTTACGGTAAACAAGCAGAAAATTAAGTCACACTCATTAAGTTATTTTTTTAGTTACTAATGTTGACCTAAACCATTGGTGGAAGAATGCTCATTCGAAAATCAAGAAGAAACTTCGTCTCGAGAATCGTCAGTTATCGGCATTACAATACTTAAGCGTCAAATAATAGCTGTTAATTGATTCTAAATTAAGTTTATCGAGAGTAAATGGATATTGACTATATATATATATATATATAGATAGATAGATAGATAGATAGATATCCTGAGGCTAATGATGGCCCTTTTCCCATTCATCCTGTAATAAGAACTTAAGCAAAGAACAATACACAGATTACATGAGATGCAACAATTAAATGGCACATGTTAAAGTAACTATATAATATCAGAGATGCCATATGCTCCGGACACGCC
>NC_092209.1:23294872-23310346 GCF_043381705.1 Parasteatoda tepidariorum | reverse complement strand
TTTCTATTTGTAGATAATTTAATGTTGCGAAGAGCTGTACTTTTACTATATATTAGGGGTGTCTACAGATAGATAGAAAAAAAGATTTGCAGATCGTTTCGTCCGTACAATAAGCTAGACTATATTGAAATTAGATATTAAGGATCATTAGAAGTCTTGGAATTAAATGGAATCTTGACATTTGGATTATTAGATTTTGGTGTTGTATAGAATAGTATTGTGCCTTCGACATTTTTTAGTTCAATATACAATAATTATTTTTAAATAATAAGAAAATGGTCCTTGATTAAAAGCTCCATTCTTATCAAAAATATGCAAATACGAAATAACAGTCTTCGCTTTAAAATTACAGAAATCGGAAATAACTCTTCGCTTCTAAAAAAAAATATACAAATTGGAAATAATAGTCAGGAAATACATTTTTGAAGTGAAAGAGAATGAAGTTTTTAAACAAATAATGTCTTACATCTTCAGTTTCTTCGGATTATTTTTTTTAATATTTAAAACAATATGCGTTAGAAACTCTCTTTAATATTTCAGGTTTTCATTCACTGCATTGTTACAATTGAGAATTAAAGTTATTTAAAAAATAATTAAAAATATCTGTTACACATAAAAATATGAATAGTTTAGATACTTGAAGTTAAATGGAAACAATACGTGTTAGAAACTCTCTTTAATATTTCAGGTTTTTATTCATTGCATTGTTACAATTGAAAAGTAAAGATTTATTAGAGATAATTAGAAATATATTTTACTCATGAAAATATGAATAGTTTAGATATTTGTAGCTAAATAGAAACAATATGTGTTAGAAGCTCTCTTTAATATTTCAGGTTTTCATTCACTGCATTGTTACAATTGAGAAGTAAAGATATATAAGAGATAATTAAAAATATATTTCACTCATAAAAATATTAATAGTTTAGATATTTGTTGCTAAATGGAAAAGCACTTATAATTTTAAACATGATAAATCATATTTTATATTTTAAAGCAAATATCTAATTCCATGTATTGCCTTTCTCAGATACAACGACAAGAATTGACTAAGTGAAGTAGACAGTTGCATCCACTGTTTACATTGAGTGAGCTCCTTTGTGTAGATTTTGAGTCACAACTTCTACATATGAAGTTTCTGAACTAAACATTTAAGTTAACTTCGAATATAAATTTGAATATATCAAACATGGTACACCTCCATTGAATAGAAAGTATCAAAAATATTACTTTCTTTCACTTTACTATCGAAATATAGAAAAAAAAATACTCTGTTTAATATAAACTTACTTTCTGTCGTCACCGATCGAACCCGAGCTAAATCTGATTTGTTGCCGACAAGTATGACAGCCTTTGAACGTAATCCAGGTCCCAGTGGGAGAGATGCGGGTGGTTGCCTATTGGCAATATTCCTCATTGTGTTTAGACAGAGGACGGCTCTTCGAAAGCTGTTTCGATCCGTAACTGTATATGTCACCATAATGGCATCTGCATTCACAAACTCTTCGAGGGAAGGCTGAAAAATATTGAATTTCGCAAAATAAATATTCGATAGAGGTAAGTTTTGGAAAGAAACATATGTTGTACAATTCAAACTAAGTACCCGCAAGTAAAACATGCAAATGAATAAATATTTTAGTGAAAAAAAAATGTTGCTTTATATATTTCTTCACAAAATGGGAATAGATAAAAAATAATTTCATAATACAGTATACGCTATTTAGTTTGACTCCTATTAGTATGAGCCTTTCATTACAACGACCAATAAAATAAAATTTCGTTGGTTGTTCCACAGACTTATATGTCTCTATACAAAATGTGAATAGATAAAAATAATTTAAGAAATACAGTGTACGCTATTTAGTACAACTCCTAATACTATTACTCTTTCATCAAAACGACTGATAAATAAAGTCCCGTTCGTTGTTTCACAGATTTATATGTTTCTTTACAAAACGTGAATAGATAAAAATAATTTAAAAAATTCAGTGTACGCTATTTAAACGACTCCTATTACAATTACATCATAACAACCGATAAATGAAAGTTCCGTGTTTTGTTCTACAGATTTATATGCTTATTTCTTTANTACAGAAATCGGAAATAACTCTTCGCTTCTAAAAAAAAATATACAAATTGGAAATAATAGTCAGGAAATACATTTTTGAAGTGAAAGAGAATGAAGTTTTTAAACAAATAATGTCTTACATCTTCAGTTTCTTCGGATTATTTTTTTTAATATTTAAAACAATATGCGTTAGAAACTCTCTTTAATATTTCAGGTTTTCATTCACTGCATTGTTACAATTGAGAATTAAAGTTATTTAAAAAATAATTAAAAATATCTGTTACACATAAAAATATGAATAGTTTAGATACTTGAAGCTAAATGGAAACAATACGTGTTAGAAACTCTCTTTAATATTTCAGGTTTTTATTCATTGCATTGTTACAATTAAAAAGTAAAGATTTATAAGAGATAATTAGAAATATATTTTACTCATGAAAATATGAATAGTTTAGATATTTGTAGCTAAATAGAAACAATATGTGTTAGAAACTCTCTTTAATATTTCAGGTTTTCATTCACTGCATTGTTACAATTGAGAAGTAAATATATATAAGAAATAATTAAAAATATCTGTTTCTCATAAAAATATTAATAGTTTAGATATTTGAAGCTAAATAGAAACAATATGTGTTCGAAACTCTCGTTAATATTTCAGGTTTTCATTCATTGCATTGTTACAATTGAGAAGTAAATATATATAAGAAATAATTAAAAATATCTGTTATTCTTAAAAAGATTAATAGTTTAGTTATTTGTAGCTAAATAGAAGCAATATGTGTTAGAAACTCTCTTCAATATTTCAGGTTTTCATTCACTGCATTGTTACAATTGAGAACTAAAGATATTTAAAAAAATAATTAAAAATATCTGTTACACATAAAAATATGAATAGTTTAGATACTTGAAGCTGAATAGAAACAATACGTGTTAGAAACTCTCTTTAATATTTCAGGTTTTCATTTATTGCACTGTTACAATTGAAAAGTAAAGATTTATAAGAGATGATTAAAAATATATTTTACTCATTAAAATATGAATAGTTTACATATTTGTAGCTAAATAGAAGCAATATGTGTTAGAAACTCTCTTTATTATTTCAGGTTTTCATTCACTGCACTGTTACAATTGAGAAGTAAAGATTTATAAGAGATGATTAAAAATATATTTTACTCATTAAAATATGAATAGTTTACATATTTGTAGCTAAATAGAAACAATATGTGTATAGATATTTGAAGCTAAATGGAAAAGCACTTATAATTTTAAACATGATAAATGATATTTTATATTTTAAAGCAAATATCTAATTCCATGTATTGTCTTTCTCAGATACAACGACAAGTATTGACTAAGTGAAGTAGACAGTTTCATCCACTGTTTACATAGAGTGAGCTCCTTTATTTAGATTTTGAGTCACAACTCCTACATATGAAGTTTCTGAACAAACCATTAAAGTTAACTTCGAATATAAATTTGAATATATCAAACATGGTAAACCTCCATTGAATAGAAAGTATCAAAAATATTACTTTCTTTCACTTTACTATCGAAATATAGAAAGAAAAAAAAAACTCTGTTTAATATAAACTTACTTTCTGTCGTCACCGATCGAACCCGAGCTAAATCTGATTTGTTGCCGACAAGTATGACAGCCTTTGAACGTAATCCAGGTCCCAGTGGGAGAGATGCGGGTGGTTGCCTATTGGCAATATTCCTCATTGTGTTTAGACAGAGGACGGCTCTTCGAAAGCTGTTTCGATCCGTAACTGTATATGTCACCATAATGGCATCTGCATTCACAAACTCTTCAAGGGAAGGCTGAAAAATATTGAATTTCGCAAAATAAATATTCTATAGAGGTAAGTTTTGGAAAGAAATATATGTTGTACAATTCCAACGTAAGTTCTCGCAAGTAAAACATGCAAATGAATAAATATTTTAATAAAAAAAATTATGTTGCCTCATATATTTCTTTACAAAATGGGAATAGATAAAAAATAATTTAACAATACTGTATATGCTATTTAGTTTGATTATTATATGTATGAGCCTTTTATTATAACGACGAATAATTAAAATTCCGTTCGTTATTTTACAGATTTATATGTTTCTCTACAAATTGAGAATAGATAAAAATAACTTAATAAATACAGTGTACGCTATTTAGTACGACTCCTATTATTATTACTCTTACATGATAATAAGCAATAAATATAGGTTCCGTTTATTCTAGACTTATATGTATATTTTTTTACAAAATGTGAATAGATAAAACTAATTTTATAAGAACAGTCTACTCTCTTAACTACGACCCTTCCATCATAACGACCGACAAATGAAATTTCATTAATTGTTCCACAGATTCTACGTTAAAAATAACACCCATTATAATGACTTATTCTATTCATTCATTCTAAACATTATGACAGAAATTTAATTTCACGTTTATTCTTCATTCCCAAGAAAATCACTTAAAACCATCACCTTTTAACCTTTCAAGCACCATTGTCGCATTTTTAGAACATGTCTCTTTTTCGAAATGTTAAAGACTAGTAACTCATATTTTTCGTTATTAGCACATATAATTGGAGAAGCTAGAATATTTCGATAAATCAGAATATGTTAATAATTAAAAAAAATTATATCCAGTGTTACTTATCCTGTTCTATAATCAAATAATTGCCATGTTTTTAATTAAATTTGTATCTAATTGGAAAAAAAATATCAATACAATTTATATGCAAACGCGCTACCATCTTTTTCAAAAGGCATCTTACTGCGAAATATACAGACATCTATTGCAAAATAAGAGTCAGGTAAGGAAACGGTTGAAATACATCAATTGACAAGGTGTCAAATGATAGTAAAATTTTCAAATAAATACATTACAAAACTATTTCTTTTCATAGAACGACGCATTAAAAAGTTCGAGTCCAATTTCTTTTGAGTCAAGGACAGTACACCCACGTTTTTACCTAAGTTGTTGTGGGAGAGAGATATTGATTACTTCAAATTAGAGATAATCAAAATAAACTAAAGATGTTGATTGATGTTTATGAAGAAAAAAAATTTCTCGTATTTATTAGTTATGAGTAATGTAAGTAAACATTTACAATATTTTTTTGTACCCTCGATATAGCTAATACAACTATCACTTCTGTTTGGAATACAGACTACAATCGCTGAAACCTTAAAATGCATTTCACTTTTTCAAGTTATGATAACTTTAAGTTATGAATAACTTAAAGTTATGATATTCCCTGCTTAAAAACTAAACCATTTAAACATACGTTGAGTAATAGAAAGTGCACAGAGAGAGTAACGAAACAAAGAAAATTATTGTTCCATAATTAGTATAAGAGTTATTGCTGTTAAACTTGCTGTAAAAAATACTATTCGAGCCGAACTGCATCCAGCTGAAATGCAACTCCGGAGCTGAAATTTGAGTTGCCGAAATAACCATTTCTATTTGTAGTCATAACGTGATTTTTCGAAATTCCAATTTGTTTGAAAAATATTGCAATTTTAAGTGCTATAAACTGAAAGATTGTATGTATATATATATCTTTCTTTCACTTTACTATCGAAATATAGAAAGAAAAAAAAAACTCTGNCCTGATCTCAATCCAATTGAAAATTTGTGGCGACGTTTGAAAATTCTTGCACGAAAAAAACGTCCATCCAATAAAAGACAACTTATTGAAGCTATAATTGATTCTTGGCACCATGTGATTACGAAAGATGAACTTCAAACAGTCGTTCACTCAATGAAAAGAAGCTGGGAAGCTGTCTTAAAAAATAAGGGTTATCCTACTAAATATGGATTGTGTAAGTAGCACTTTAAAAAAATGCAAATCTAAGATAGATCTTACTATTAGTTGCATAACTTTTTTTGTAATACAGATATTGTAATACTATATTCATTATTAAATTTTACATTAAATTGACTTCAATTTGATATATAAACTTTTGTATTTAAGTGAAAATTAATATATTCTACAAGCACACAAAGTTGAAGAACATGAAACTTTCAAAAAGTGTCCACACTTTTGGCCACCACTGTATATATATATATATATATAAACACAAAAAATAAATACAAAAAGGATAAAAGGAAAAAATTAAGAAACCTAATAAGTTTCTTTTGCTGCGTATAGGCTGCAGTATATAGAACTAACAAAAAAAGTTCAAAATATTGAGAAAACATGGAAAAGATTACAGAATAATGAGAAGAAAAAAAGAAACAAATAATTAAAATGAAATGTAAAAAATACATATTTATTCCTTCTGTTAAGAAAATTTGTCTTTCTCTCTGGAAATCTTTATTTTACGAGCTCACTCTTAACTTGATGTCAAACGTAGCAAAAAATAATAAATTAACGAAAGAGAGAGAAAAAGGAAAATAAGATGTTGTCAGATGTAAACTTTTCATGCTGAAATTTTTCTTAATAAAAAAACTTAAATCAGAAGAGATAAAAACCTTTCGTCTCCGAACTGTTATAAGTCTCGTTAACAAGTAAAATTACTTTTTATTTACTTTTTTCTTATCAAGTCACACTAACTGGTAATTTTTTTTTCCAGTGCCGATGATTATTTTTTAAATCCATGAAAATATTCATATCGTTACGATTAACATAATAACGAAATATTTTTACATAAAATACAATAACTGTATTTTCATCTGAGGAAAATATTCCTTAATTTTGAGAAAAACATTGACTTCTAAGGAAAAAGCAATTATTGGTGTTGGTAATTATAGAGAGAAAAATATGGTACATTTTGCTTTTCATTTTATTTCATTTTTTATTTTTTTAAAATTATTTTTAGCATTTTAGTTCCCAAGAGGTGTCTCTTTTGCGTATTTACCAAAGAAAGGCTTCAGTTAAATTGGTCTTTTTTTCTAAGTCAAGTATATATTTTTTAATATACTAAATTTCTTTTCCTTCTATTTTACATTTAAGATCCAACCAAATGTTTACATTTAATAGGCTGCTTTGTAAGTTTATTATTTTTTTTTTTGAATTTCGAAATTTCTAATTCAAAAGAAGCAAGGAATAGAACAAGGAATAGAATTTTTTACACAGGTTATTTTTAGTCTATCTTACCTATAGTTTCCCCTCGTACGAAAGATATATTTTTATTTAAACCAATATTTGCACTTGGAAGTTAGTCTTAAGAAATTGATTAAAAAATTGGTAGTGATTATTTTTTTAACAATTTTAAAACATAAAATGTAAGAAACTGAGAAAAAATTTTTGAAGCTTTCTTTTTCAACTTTTTCTTATAGGTATAACAAAAAGCTCTAAATTTCTAAGAATTTTGCATAAAATTTTTCGTTTCACAACGAACTATTTTTCTAAAATCTATTCCTTGGTGGATACAAAGATTAGTTTGCTTTCTCAAAACATTTCTTCATTCGGAGAAATGGAATTACTCAGGAAAATATTTGCATAGCTTTTTTTTATGTCCGTGCAAACATGACCTATATCAACAACTGGTTCTCTGATCCATTGAAAACAAAGAAGCTTCATTATTTTCACACTTTTAATTCGTTGTACTAATTCCACGGTTCGTTTAATTTAAAAGTATTTGTTTTTAACACGATTGTTAGTTGTCGTTGAAGTTTTCTTACATTTATTTCAAAACAAGCAAAAAAATATTTTTATTGAGATACACCGTCTTTTTTCAGAATTCATTAATACATTGTTAGTCGAATTCTCTTAAGGAAAGTGAAAAAGAAGAATTCCTTACAATATAAATACAAACACGTGTTTTTGAAACTTTACTCAAATGTTAAAGTATCTTAGTGTTTCTTTTTCTTTTGGTTAAAGTTCATTAACAGGTTGAATGCCACGCTAATTTTACATGCCTTGTCTGTCTGGCCAAAAAGTAAATAACTACAAATTAAATTGCATATATTAGACAGATTTTGCTAGTTTTTAAAAGGTTTAGCATGACAAATCCATCATCAGCATCAATATTTATCTGGGCACCTGGGGCTGTTAGGGGCCTTTTTCCCATTCGTCTTGAATTGTGATCTTTAGGGTAGTTCTTTCTGGTAATTGGAATGCAATTGGGGTAAAAGGAATTTAAATATTTTGAATTTTAGATAAAATTACGTCACTACAAAAGTAAGCTGCCATCGGCCTGAGGTTTATGTCTTCTCTTAAGTTTTCAAAAGTAAAAATTTCGTTGAATCCTGTGGTGTCACAATTTATGTTTTTTTTCAAAAAATCTGAAATTTAGCTTTGCTATATGATGATCTAAAAAATCTATGTTGAGGTCGCGATGTATGTTTTTATTTCGGATAAACCATCTTGCTTTTGTTATTTTCCTGAGGATTTTGCTCTGGCATGTTTTGAGTTTTTTAAGGAGTGATGTGGAGATGTTGCACCAAGCTGGAGATGCATAAGTCAGGATGTGACGGATCATTGAGATGTAAAGTAAACGTTTAAGTCTAAGTTCCATTTTGGGGTTCTGAAGAAGGATTTGTAATCTGTGGCAGGCTGCGTGTGCTTTGTTGATAACTGTTTTGACGTCATCTTTCCGATTAAATTTACTGTTAATGACCAGACCAAGATATTTTGCGCTTTTGACTTTGGGAATAATTTCATTAAAGAGAACAATTTGATTTTTAGGGAGGATGATTCTTCTTTTATGCTGAATGATTAGTAGTTTTGATTTTTGTCCGTTTACTTTGAATTTCCAGTCTAGACACCATGTTTCGATTTCCTTCAGTTTTCCTTGGAGTTTTTGCAGGGGCATGGCAAATCCAGTCCTAGTGTTTTGATTTTATTGGGCACCTGGGCCGCGAAGCGGCCCTTATCCCATTCATCTGGAATTTTAGAACAGTTTTGGNTGTAATCTGTGGCAGGCTGCGTGTGCTTTGTTGATAACTGTTTTGACGTCATCTTTCCAATTAAATTTACTGTTAATGATCAGACCAAGATATTTTGCGCTTTTGACTATGGGAATAATTTCATTAAAGAGAACAATTTGATTTTTGGGGAGGATGGTTTTTCTTTTATGCTGAATGATTAGTAGTTTTGATTTTTGTCCGTTTACTTTGAATTTCCAGTCTAAACACCATGTTTCTATTTCCTTCAGTTTTCCTTGGAGTTTTTGTAGGGGCATGACAAATCCAATAAACTAGGTGAATTATGTAACCCTACGAATTGTTCAAAAATAGTGGCGGATAAAAATCTACTAAATTGAATTTATTAAACTAAGAATCATAATTAATAAACTACCACTTGAAAATATTTATTCGCTGTCCGGAGCAAGTTGGCATCTCTGTGTACATAAATAAAACTATTTTTGTGTGTTCTATACTGCATTAATTTCTTCAAACTATTTTAGTAACGATAATAATATTAAAAAAATTAAAAATTTACTTGAATTATGTTTTTTGAATAATTTTGGCTTCGTCGGTCACCAGTGACCCCTGTGGTATGTGTTAATACCGGTGGCTTCAACCTGAACGGTTTCTGCCTTTCCGCATCGATTGCCTTTAGCAATGAGAGAATATAATTGGCGAGTTTGATAATTGAAATATGATTTATACAAAAATACAAAACAAATGGTAAATAGAAAAATACAACGTGGAATTATTTCTGCTCTCATAGTATCATCAAATGTGTACCAAATCCTGACGAGACTTTTAAATCCAAATAAAAATTTTATCAGAAAACATATGGAGTAGATATAGAGTTTTAAATTTCAAGTTTAAAAAATTCCAAAAATTAAAAATTAGTATATACATTGTGCTTTTATATCAATTTCTTGAATAAAAAAATTGGCTCTTTTTTTATTGTTTTCTTGAAAATAATAAGATCGCTAAAGGGTTAAAAACCACCATGGCCAGAATAATTAAAACAAATATTAACTTGTTCCTATGATCAACAAAAATTACTAAACAGTATTTATTTTAATAATAAATGAAAACTTATTTGCATATATTATATAAAAGTTATGCAAAAAATTACAGCAAAGTCTTAGCGTTCTTCTCTTTTTCATGAATTTAAAGAAAGCATAATTTATTTTAATATTTATTAAAAAGAACATTTCTTGTTATATTTTTGAAAAAATGAGTGACATGCTTATTTTAGTGGCCGCTTGATAAACTTTTAATGATTATTTTTTAAATTGATTAAACAAACGCGAATGTCATTATTTTTCTTTGTTTTAGATATTAATTACTGTTTGAAGTAATATGTATTTAATTGAAAGTTAATTTTATATTATATCACCAAGTGAGTTTAGTCGCTTTTTTTAATAACAGAATCAGTATGCCGTTCAATATTTTAAGCTTCTTATACTTTGACATATTTATACAGAAATACGAACCCTTAAAAATATAATAATTTTAATTCTCTAAACTGTATATGATTAGCCAAACATATTTTAGGAACTTTATTGCTGATCTAAGAGAAATTCAGTTAACGATATCAACTGTTTTCTTATTTTATTTTTGTTCTTCTGTTTTATTGCTTATGAATGCAATATATAGTATAGAATCATGACAATATCTCCTTTAAAACGTGCGTACGGTTAAAGATGTATAAAGAGCTTAGTTTACAGACATTAATAAAGAACATAATAATTTAATATTCCTTATTTAGTCTCATGTATAATATTCCGAAGGATAGAGCATTTTTCTGTCAATAACATATTTTAATTCTGTTCAACATTTTTCAAAGCATATTAAAAATAGTATATTAATAATTAAATTTTTTTAAATATAATATAAAGTGCTTTACTGAAAATAATAACGAAATTCATTCACCTATTTATGTATTGTAAATAAAAAAGAATATTGTACTGAAAATTTTGCAAATGGTATTAAGAAGATAAATGTCAACAATTTGGTTTTTTTACTTATATGGGAATGCTTGCTAGAGGCCAAAATATATATAATAATTTAAAAATGATGCATAAATATTAATACTGTTTAAAATACACTTTTTGAAAAGTAAGAAAAAAATTTATACTATTTGCAGAATAAACTGTTAAAAAAAGTTAACTCTTTTGACCAAAGTTAAACTCATTTAACTTTTTTATGAAAATAAACTTGACTGATCCACTCGACGGTAAAGTAGTTATTTAAGTTGAAGTTTGAAAACCTAGTTTTGTCGGAGATAGATGAGTTTCCGATTACCTTTTATTAAAACAAACATTAGTGCAAGCAGGAGAATTACTTTACTCCAAAGAAAAAAAACTGAAGTGGTTCTATTTTTAAATTGTGTCACATGACCGGAGTTTGCGTATTAGCATGATAAAAGTAGAGTTTAAATTTCTCTATTTTTGCTTAATGTNGTTAAAAAAAGTTAACTCTTTTGACTAAAGTTAAACTCATTTAACTTTTTTATGAAAATAAACTTGACTGATCCACTGGACGGTAAAGTAGTTATTTAAGTTGAAGTTTGAAAACCTAGTTTTGTCGGAGATAGATGAGTTTCCGATTACCTTTTATTAAAACAAACATTAGTGCAAGCAGGAGAATTACTTTACTCCAAAGAAAAAAAACTGAAGTGGTTCTATTTTTAAATTGTGTCACATGACCGGAGTTTGCGTATTAGCATGATAAAAGTAGAGTTTAAATTTCTCTATTTTTGCTTAATGTACTTCAGATAACCTTAAAAGATGAAAGTAGATGATAAAACAAAAAATCTTGATTTGTAAGAGGGTTTGAAGTATGTTGTGAAGTATGTTAAATTTTAATCCATTTTTGTTTTAGGTTTTATGGTATATAATAGGGAAAAAAAGGCATGATCTGTTTTTAAATGTTGCATGTTCTATTTTTAAATTATGTCACATGACCGGAGTTTGCGTATTAGCATGATAAAAGTAGAGTATAAATTTCTCTATTTTTGCTTAATGTACTTTTACACCTTAAAAGATGAAAGTAGATGATAAAACAAATAATCTTGATTTGTAAGAGGGTTTGAAGTATGTTGTGAAGTATGTTAAATTTTAATCCCTTTTTGTTTTAGGTTTTATGGTATATAATTGGGGAAAAAAGGCATGTTCAAATTTAAAATATATAAAACATTTTTTTGAAAAATATTACTCTTTGGGACTGAGAAAATTATTTATTATTGCCTAAGGAAAAAAAAATAATCAGACACAATTTGTCATCGTTAGATAAATAAATAATAAAATTAAGTTTTTTCTGGGTTTTATTGATAGTTTATTGATCGTAAAAGAAATGTATATATTATTTGCGAAAACCGTGTTTAGTGACTTGACGTTTTTATATGCGTAGGTTAACTACGGTGATGACGTGGTGAATGACGCATGTTCGACCGGTTTTTTTCCATTTGTCTTTTTCATGCTTAAGATCATGAAGTCGTTTCTTTTCTGTAGTACCAAAGTAATTCAGTCCAATTTGAAGCTTTCAAATTGTATTCTTTGTGTTAGTTTATTCGGTAGAATGTATAGAATATGCCTATTTAAAAGCTTTATTCATATTTTTAAATAAATTATTTTTCAATAAAAATCCATTTCTATCTTTTTGAAATTTAGTATATATATTTAATGATATTGTTTTCGATGCCAAAAATTGTCTCAATAGATAATTAGAGATAATATTCAGCATGAGCTATTTTATACTGTGCAGCTGGGTACATACTGTAGCTGAGAAGACTAATCGGTCAATTTGGTGACATACTGAACAAGGGTAGCAATCCCAGAGATTCCAATTTGCTCCACTTTAAAAAAAAAAAAATTCTAGTGATAACGAAATTTGACTTATTTTTAGTTTAGTATTTTTAATTTTAAGTCATTCTTTCCGGCTTCCGCCACTACATATCAAAAATTCAGTCTCATTTCATTTTTATAGTTAAGAAGCAGTTTCATTTTTATGGAAGCTAATTGCGATTGGTTACATATAATCATATATTTTTGCATTTACAGTTTTCTGGCCGCACGCTAAGCATTCGCCACCTTTTCAAATGCGATAAAATTGTAAACTCGGCGAGAAAAAGTGTATCTTGGTGAAATTATATATTTAATATATAAAAATAAACAGACAGACATATGAAGAAAAAAAGGGGGGGAAAGGAAAATAATAATAAAAAAATAACAAACAACTGGGAAAATGTTTGTAAAAAATGTTTTGAGTGCTCTTCACACTATTGTATTGACACATTATGCTTTGGTTACATTGATACAATATTAAAAAGCACTCTTTTTTTCCCGGATTTTTAATTTTTTTTAATCCTTCTTTGCTGTTTTTCCATCCTCTTTTGTTGTTCCTTTCCCAGTTGTTTTTTTTTTTTTTACTGTTATTTTTCTCCCCCCCCCTCCCTTTTTTTTCTTCACATGTCTGTAATTTTCCTTTGTTTTATCTTCATTTTGAACTTCATTTTGAACTTCATTTTGAAACTGCAAATCGACTCTTGATTGGAATTAGCATTTCATAAAATAATTCAATTACTGGTAAATTTGTTTTTTTGATTTTACGGAAAAAAATTCAATCATAAAAAATTGTTAAGTTTTTTTATGATTACTAAGTATTTTTTAAGTACTTTTGATACTTGGCTAATTTACTAGCTAATAATCCAAGTCCTTATCGCGAGCCCTGGCTTTAGAACAGTAGCAGTTGTCAACGGTTTTAAAACCATAAAGTTAAGAAAATGTTTCTAACCATAAACTAAATAGTTTATTGGATAGACCGACTGCTGCCGGTTACTTTCTCTTATTTTCAGAATGAAAATTCTAACTGTGTATTATTTTATTTACAGGCCATATTCATATTGAAATATTATGAGATTTAAGCAAATAATGAGATCGTAAAGCATTGGATTTGTTCTCGTATGGTATCTTGGAATGGTTTTTATTTAAATTTAATATTGATTTTATGTTGGTAAAACTGTAGGTTTGTTGCATAATTTAAAGTTAATATAAATAACAATTACCGTAACAAATTTCAGATGATTTATACTGTTTCTTAAAATAAAGTAAATATTCAATATTTACAGTTTACCAGGTAATTTTCTAAAAATGAACATAGACTTTGAACATGAACGTAATGAGCAATTATAATTCAAATAATATTATTTTTCAAAAATTTTGAATTTACATTATGAAGCATATTTTGCATTTAGTTCGGCTCTTTACAATAATTATTTGATTTTTTATTTTGAATTTTAGAAATAGAATAGAATTTCATTTTTAATAATTGACCAAGCATTCATTTTTTGATAATACGGCTTCGATACCTAAAAGGTTTTAAAGGGAGATTATAATCCTCTATTTGGCATCAAACTTAAAATGCCATTTAACATTTTTAAAAATAAAATATTTGTTAAAAATCAAACAGGAAATTTTTTGGAACATTGTCATTTCAAGGGTTATATTGTTTCTGAGAAATATTTATAGTTACCAAAAGAGTAAAAGAAGTAGGTATTTTTTTATTTCTTTCATTTTCAAATTTCAATTAGTCTTTTCATCGTGTCTTAGCCCTCTTATAAACTTTTTCTGATTCAGATTTTGAAAATATTTGTCAATTAGAGCCTGACAAATCAGAAGACTTAATTGATAAAAAAAACATAGAAGGGAGTAATTAAAATTAAATATTTGAGCAGATGAAGTGCAAAATCGAATTCTCGTATGAAGTCCAATTAAAAAATTAAAAAGCGTAAACCCAATTATTAAGTCGAGTGAAAATTAGATGAGTCGACAGAATTTGAAACAATATTGCAAAAATGTCACAGACACGTGAACTGTGCTCTTTTTGACACATTTTATGAACTATTTTTGATGTGTAGAATTTCTAGTCAATATATGATTAATTTTGACTTTACAAAACTTTAAACTATAATTGTATTTCCAATAAAGATATTTTACTATTTCTCAAATTTATAAGTGGATACCAATCTGTTCCGAACGAAAACATTTACTCAGCACAACTCTTTACTTAAACAATTACTTCACACATCGTAAATAGCTTCAATACAAAACATTAAACTATTAACATATTTCCAAAAAGGATATTTTACCATTTTTCACACTTCTATGTGGATACCATTCAGTTTCGAACGAAAGCATTCACACATCCCAACAATTTACTTCAACTTCAAACATTTTACATAACGCATTGTAAATAACTTCAATACAAAAAGTTGCTGCAAAACTATAAAACACACTTAAAAAAAACTTTCACTTACTTTTGTTATTATTCTTTTATTGTCTTTAGATACTCTTTAGTAGTTTATTTATTATGATAAAAACAAGTTATTTTGTTGGTCTTTTCTTAATTAGGCACTTAAACAATTGATAGTAGTTTAAGAGGCATCTGCAGAACCATCGACTTATTTTTTCCATATTATACGTAAAATATGCAGAATTACTGAAGGTGAAGGCCGAATAAAAACATAAAAACTAAACAGATTGTTGGATGA
>NC_092209.1:23276255-23294372 GCF_043381705.1 Parasteatoda tepidariorum | reverse complement strand
GAAGTGCAAAATCGAATTCTAGTATGAAGTCCGATTAAGAAATGAAAAATCGTAAACCCAATTATTAAGTCGAATAAAAAATGAAATTTGATGAGACGACAGAATTTGAAAGAATATTGCAAATAGACACGTGAACTGTGTTCTTTGTGACATATTTTATGAACTATTTTTGATGTGTAGAATTTCTAGTCAACATATAATTAATTTTGGCTTTACAAAACTTTGAACTATAATTGTATTTCCAATAAAGAAACATTTTCTTCAACACTTTATTTGAACATTTACTTCACACATCGTAAATATCTTTAATACGAAATTTTGAACAATTATTTTATTTCCAAAAAGGATATTTTACTATTTACCACACTTTTAAGTCAATACCATTCAGTTTCGAACGAAAACATTTACTTCAACACAACTCAACAATTTACTTTAACAATTACTTCAACTTCAAACATTTTACTTTACGCATTGTAAATAATTTAAATACAAAAAGCTATTGTAAAACGATGAAACACACTTAAAAAAACTTTCTTTAGACACTCTTTAGTAGTAAGTTTATAAAATTTCAAGTTATTTTGTTAATCCATTCTTAATTAGGCACTTAAACGGTTGATATTAGTTTAAGAGACATCTGATGAGCCAATAATGTGGAACCTTAGACTTATTGTTTTCCATATTATACGTAAAATCTGTATAGTTACTTAAGACGAAGGCCGAATAAAAACATAGAAACTAAATTGATTGCTGGATGAAATTCGAAATTTGTTTCATATAATTTGTACGCAATTAAAAAACAAAAATTTACACTATTAATAAAAGTACTCTAAACCGGTGAGTAATTTTTGTTCGGTTTCTACCTTTATTTAACATAGCAACGAAGTTTTTAGTTTTAAAGTTATTTTCCTAAGATCTGTCAACAAGGAAAAAAAGAAAAAACATAGTTGAAGGGCCTTACACTAGAAGCAATGCGATATATATCTCGAGAAACTATATATATATNTATCGACTATCCGTGAAGGAAAAAGAAATGCTTGATATTATTTTCTCCCTTTCATAAAACAGCTATTTTCAAAAAAGGAAAGTGAATTTAATATTCTTATAAGGCTTTGAAAATTGAAATTTACTTTCACTGAAACTTCACTACAATAAACTATTCCACAAAAATACCATAAAAATTAAATAAATATCATATAATATCATATTAAAATAACTTCACCGAGATTCCTGTAATGAGAACAGTAACATCGTGGTAATATCACTGCTTAGAGAGAAAGTTTCTAATTACGACGGTTATCAAACAGAAGCAATGTAAGAAAAAGATTTTGAGCAACAATTTATGCTTCTTTTCCAATAGAATATTCTGGAACAATTTGTTTACAGAGCTGGAAAATATTCAAACCAGAAAGTCACCTAATATATCCAATAGTCAGAAATTAAAGTAAGTTCAAATTCAAATAAAAAATAAAGATACAAATTAAAGTAAAGTTATTATTTTTAAATAATGATACATAAGTATAGAGAAAGAAAATATGTGGTGAACGGCATCACAAAGATCAGTTTACTTTCCTTTAGAACACACAAAAAATATCTATTATAAATAAAGTAAAAACCTTCTTTTAAAAACATTTATTAAGTTGTTGGCTTTCAGAACATAGAAGAGAAAAAAGTTTCTTTCTTAAAATTTCTATGTTTGCTTAAAAGAGAAAAGGGAAAACAATATATATCCATCACGTTTCAGCTTGCTCGTGCAGCTGCTTTTTAAATTAATGTTTTGACCATCAAATTAATCAATCCACTTATAATGTTACAACTTTTCACTAAAATTTAAGTGAAATTAATTACTTTATTAATAAAATTAGTATATATATATATATATATATATATATATATATACAAACTTGCCTTGAAGAATTATCTGGGTCTTAGAACAGAGAAATAACTGAAATAATTTTAAATGTATTAATTTTTTTAAAAAACTCTCCTAATGTTTCGACATTTTTCCACCTTGACGAAAATTATCAAAATCACAGCCGTATCTCAGTTTATGCAATTTGTTTTGCAAGTTTGAGCCCAGGTAATGCAGCATTGCAGTAAGTTTTAAAATATTAAAAAATCAGACTACAAACGCTTTTCATTCACGCAAAACTGCGGCTTTTCACCATATTAACGTTTTGCGCCATTTTTAAAATAAGCTTAAACAAAAATAGCTTTAGATAGGCTAAACTTGACTTGACATGAGTAACAGTTGCAAACTCACAGCAGTTTTAAAAACGGCATATTATTCTCAAAAAAACAATCATTTCGTGTTACGACGGTGCTTTTAAGAAACACCCTTAAAGCTCAGAAGGGAATCGAAATACATCATTTTACTAAAAAAAAATAAAAATAAAGAAAATATTCTTTTTTCCTCTTCCAAAAGCAACGTCATTTATTTATGATATCATTCTACTCATTTATTTGGATCATGAAGAAAATGGCTCGTTTACAATCAACGATCTTTATTGCTATCGCTCATCCTATTTCTAAAGGATTAAGAATGTTCCTTAATTCCTTTAATCGCCAATGGCAAATAAACTGCTACAATTTCGTGTTCCTCCTTTAGTATCGTAATACTCTATTCGAAGCAAGTTCTCTAAATGCTTTGCTAAGCCTTTTCAAAAAAGCTATCAGAAGAATAACGGTTGAAATTTATAGTATCTCTTTCATCAACAAACAGTTTAGTATTATGGCCGAGTTGCTCCTAAAGTCAAACAAGAAAAAAGTGCTATTTTTGCCCGGTGAGATCCAAGCTATAATACTTTATAAATTCGCAATACTGAGCAAACATGCTTACACAGAAATATGTAGCTCAAAAGAAAATAAACTCGCAAATGCAATAAATTAATTAAAAACAATAATTCAATTGAGTTATATGATACATTTGAAATGTTAACACTTTTTATGTACTGTTCAATAATTGTATATTGAATTTTTTGACATGTTGGTGAAAAATGAACTGATGTGGAATAAAATAAACTGTTGTGGGAGAAAATACATGGAATGAATACACACGTGGCATGGAGTAAAATACACTTAATTCTATTTATCTACTGATTGATTGAATTCTATTGATTTACCATGATCAATACAAAATTGGTCATGCACTAAAAAAATAGAATTAAAAAATAAATTATTTACGTGTCTTAGAACAGTTCGAAAGGTAAATTGAATCAATTTTTAATTTTAAGTTCAATTGGACGCTCAATTAAAATTTATCAATTTTTAATTTTACTTACAATTCAATCAATTTTCCGTTGTAATTAACCTTTTGATGCGGAATTTCTCTTTAACATATTTTTTATACTTTTTTCATTGTTTTGCATTTAGTTCAGATCAAAATAAGTGAAAAATTTTATATTCAGAATTGTAATAATGGTTATGAAATACAAAATGAAACTTCGATGTCTTTTCTGCGTTAGAGGTAAAATCTTCCAAACACGATTCACTTCCAAACATTATATTTTCAATCACTTATTTGCAGTTACTTATATCTAAAAGAAACAGTTATTCATTATTGAAATTTCTTTAATTTACAAAATCCATTATTGATATATTTTTGGATTTTGACGGAAAAAAAAAACATTTTTTTTTTAAAAATACTTTTTTGGATTTATGGCTGGGTGGCGCATTTGGCTTGCCGTCGGCCTTCTGAGCCCAAGTCGCGGGTTCGATCCCCGGCCCAGACACCGGATTTTCGGGATGCAGAAAATCTTCAGCGGCCATGTCGTATGATTATGCGGCATGAAAAAGATCCCTGTAGTGCCTTATTGGTTCTTGGCATTTCCGGCAAAATTAAATTCCTCGTGCACTTTAGCATCCAAATAGAGTCTCGGTGCTGTCATCTAGTGTGGCAGAAACTAAACTTCCAAATTAACATGACCAACGGTATCTCACTCATTGTGGTGGTCCTGAAAGAGTGTATACCACCTCTGGAGAACGCACTAGGTCTGCTCATAGGCACAACCGATTGTACAGCTCATTGGAAATAAAAAGCTTTTTTTGGATTTTATGTCCTAATGCAAAGATATTTCTAATAATCTATCAAATCCTCTTTTAGTAACTATTAGACAGTGTTTTATTATTAAAAAATACCAAAATGACATTTTCATATATGAGAAAAAATATACATAAAAAGGTATACTAATTTACGTCAAATGTTTAAAATATCAGCAGACAAGTTTAAAAGAAATAATATTTTTTCATAAAAAATCGCTTTGTAGCAGGCCTGAAAGTGAGACGGAAAGAGGAAATACTGGTAGGAGAATTATTTCAACATTAGATCATTTTCGGGAGGAGTTAATCTATTCATAACAATACAAAATTCACTGTAATTAATTTATTCTCGACGAAGAAGCAATTCAATATAAAAATTGTATCCGTTAAAAACAATTGGTAGTTGTAGATTTTTATTACTTCCGAAAAAAAATTAAAGAATGAAATTTATTTCTTACCAGTTTCTACTCTTTTCCGTCTTGGTATGTACGATTTTTCAACCCTGCTTTTGTAGTGGTATAAGTTTCAAGAAAGAGCCGCGAAATGCCTGCTTTATAATGATAAAATTGTCCAATGTATTGGACTCAAGAAGTTAATAATTATTATGTTAATTGAGCTCATTACATATGAAATATTAACTAACTAAACAGTTGAACCGGAGAACCAATCCGAAGGGGAAACAATGCTCCATCATTGAAAATAACACTTATGTGGAAGTTGTAAAATATGATATTACTATATACGAATAAATTTATTAAAATTCATATAATTATTAAAGTGGTATTTATTTATCAGTGCTCTTTTTCGAGAAACGTTTCTCAAATGTATCTTGTATCAATTTTAAATTTATATTATAAAGTTCTTGTTTTAATTTTACTTTGAAAACAAAAAACACACACAAAATGATACCGATAATAGATAATTTCATAAGATATAGATTAAACAATATCAATTTATTTTAAATTTAAAAAAATAATAGCTAACCCTTTCGCGCCGACTGTCACAAATACGTGACAGCATGAAACTGTATCAATCAGGATAAAAAGATAAAACTGGTAATCAAAGTAATTCTTTAGCAGTTTATTTGTGGGCGGAGTTATAATTGTTTGATTTATTTAATTCACCATTAGTTTGTTCAAAATAAAACTATTTAGTTATACTTTGAACTAACATTGATTATATATATGATTAAACTAACAATAATTAAAGAAAAAGCAAAGTAAGTCTGTCAAATTAGCAACGACTACATTTAAGTTACCGCTTTTTATTTAATTACAACTTGATTCTGATTTCGTACGAATGCTTTTCTGAATCACCCGTCCCCAAGGGGTTAAGATACTAATAGGAAATTCCAGCACACCTTCTTGAAGTAAAAAAAGTACGCAATAGTTCTCAGACAGTTTATATGTAGTTTTTTATTTTAACATGCCATAAAATTCAACTATTTCAACAGGAAGTAAAGCCTATCATGAAGTTTTATAGGCGAAATGTAAATATCTTGATTTATGATCAGGAAAATTCTTAACTAATTACGAACAAATTCTGGTGGTTTTACCTTCTTGGCTTATGTAACAAGTGAATACCGTATTGTCGTATCTCAAATGTAAATTATTCTTTCTTATAGGGTGCACCAAAAATCATCGATAATTTGAAAATTCAGTTACTAAAAAAAAAGTTATTACAGAAAGACACAGGAATATACGGTTGGCTGAATTTTGCTTAAAAAAACCACTAAATCTAGTATCACTAGGCCAAAGTTTTCCGTCAACAGATGGTGTTGACAAAGATGAGCAGATACAATGTTTCTAAAATAACTATCATTTCCAAGAACAATGGCATATTTTCTGAGAACAAAAATGGTAAGTGACTGTGCAAATTAAACCGGCTGGGGAGATATAAAACATGGTAGGAAACTTCGTGCTTTAGTTTTTTCACAAAGATGTGCCACTTCTAGACAAAATTTTTATCTATTTTTTAAGCTGAGGGAGAGTAAACTATCTTGTTTCCGAAGCAAAACTCACCAAGTTGTAAATTTCTATCTATATCTTTTTCTTAATCATTTTTTGAGACATACAATCACTTTCTCAATTTTTTTTTTTTTCATTAGAAATAATAAAGAGCATACATAAAATAATTGGTCTATCAAACATAATTGCTTAAATCAAAGAATCAATAATTAATCAAAGCAACTTCATAATTTTTTTTCCTGTCTGTAAATTAAAAAAAAAAATGTGAATGGCAAGAGTAAAAGCAATTTTCGATACGAGTTAGATAATTCAAAGATATTTGCTTCTAGAAATAATTTGATTATTAATTTTTTTCACTCTTTCCGATGCAGTAAATACCATTTTTCTTCAAAAATAGAGAGGAATTCAAAATGCAAGAAAAAGTTACATAAAGTCATTCGTTTCTATGATAAATCTCTTTTTTTAATTTTAGAATTATAAATTTTCAATCATAATAAAAATGCAATTTTGTAGCGGAAAATATTTTCATAATACGATTAGAATGTATAGAAAGAGGTAAATAATTTAAAATAATTATTTAAACTACAACGGATTGAAAGAATGTTAGGAATAAAAGTTTACGCATAACTTGCGTTTATAAGAAAGAAATAAAAGTTGTAAATTTGAAAATATTTAAAAATATTTTTACTATGGTAAATACTTAAACAGTAATTTTGAATTCAGTTAATTATAAAAATTAAAGCGCACTTTAATGTCGCTGTTTACAATCAATGAACCAATTAAAATAATATTTTGTAAATTAATTAGATCAAAAAAGCATTGTAGAATTAAAAAAAGTGGACAGAACATTTACTCTCAATTATTAAAAAAAATTTGCTTACTTATTTTAATGGAAAACATTACTTCTCTTTTTTTATTTTCCATTAGTAAGTTGAAAATTTAAATAAAAATATGCAAAATCTTTTTTATTACGTTCACATACTTGTAACTAACAGGTGATTAAAGGAAGAGAAATAATTTTTTAATCTCACTTGAAAAAGTGAAACATAGAGAAAAAATTTAAAAAATATATGAAAAGAAATGTGAATCATGAAAAAAATTAAAGAAATTCTGTTGTCTCTAATTAATTAATTGCCATTAGAAGATGCGTATTTATTTCTTGTTAGAACCATTTTTAATTTTTGGTTTAATATTCTAAGAGTAAACAACGCATTTTTTTAAATTAATTAAACTTCATACATGTTATTATTTCAATTTTTATTTTGTTCCTTTCAGCCAAAGACAATTAATGAAATAATGAAAATAGAAACTGGTAAAAAGAAGAAAAAAACAATAAAATATTTTAAACACGCAATATAATGTAAAAAGTCAAGGAAGGAAACAGTTTTAAAATAAAGGAAACGCATAAAAAATTATGCATTAAAAATTTATTTGTTGTATATTTTGTTTACTTTTAAAGGGTGTCCAGAATTCATGTGAAAAGTGATATATGTTTTAATCCTTTGTCGCAGATGGGACATAGATGTCTCTTTAATATATATATTTCTTAATGCTCTAACTGCAAACAAAACTATATTTTGGTATTTTTTAATCATTAAAAAACAATCTGTTGATGTTGTTTTGGTTTGTAATGCCACTTGCCAATACTAACAAGCCTACTCGGTGAAACCAAGCTTATTTGAGGCAGAAAATGCGTTTCTTATTTTTCAGTGGAGCCATCTATGATTGAGAATTCGACTTCAGCCACACACGCGTCCCAGCTCCCTTATAGGGCGAAGCTATTCAAACATCCATTTATTCATCCACATTTCGTAAGTGCAACTTGAACCAGAGATCGATCAATCTCAATTCAGTACTCCCAGAGGTAAAAAAAAACAGTCACTAAAAAATCTGTTAGATTATAGAATTATATTTCTACTGAAGTATAAAATCCATAAAATAGCTAGAATATTTTTTATTCATATTCAAAAGTGTATCACTAATTGATTTTGTAAATTAAGAAACTTTCAATGGCGAATAACTGCTTCTCTTATATCTAAATAAGTGAAAATATTTTTAAAAATATGGTTTGGAAGTGGGCCGTATTTGGAAGATTTGACCTTTAACGCTTAAAAAGACACTGGTTTATTAATTGCTAAATACTAATTATTTTATCACATATTTTGACCTAAATTAATACAAAATATGCTTATAAAAGTTAGTGTTAATCAAGTAAGTAGTGGTCAGGCCTGAAAGCAAGACGGAAAAGAAAAAATACTGGTAGGAGAAATAGTTAAATATTAGATAATATTCGAGAGGAGTTAATCTATTCTTAACATTGAGCAATTCACTGAAATTAATTTTCTCCTTGAGTAGAAGCAATTCATTATAAAAATTGTATCCGTTAAAAACAATTGGTAGTTATAGATTTTTATTATTTCCGAAAAAAAATAAATAATGAAATTTATTTGTTACCAGTTTTTACTCTTTTCCGTCTTGATATAAATGGGCTTTCAGCCCTGGTAGTGGCAGTCACTAACTCTGAAGTAGTCTCTTTCTTCTTTTTAAAAAATTATAAAGGATTGGTTTTTTTAATCAATTTGTTTTTATTACTTCCGAAAATGTAGCAGTCTTGCAGTACGAAATGGCAATTGTTCTGCTCTTTAGTTCATTAGCAAATGTTTCAATTCAAAGGGGCAATTGTTTTGTTTATTTTAAAACTAAATACTTATGCTTTATTTCGAATCAGTTTTACTCATATCGATCATTTAACACACTAGGGGAAATGATAATTATAAAAAAAGAGCATCTTAAGTAAATATTTGGGAGACGTCAAAAATAGTAATCACTTCGAAAATATCAGTAATCGAAGAAAGTGTTAACTAGGTTAGTAAGCACTCAAAATTACTAAACGTAGTAAGAATATAATTGCATTTTACTGTGCTCTTAATATTTTAATATTTTATTTACTCTAAATAGACTCATAATTTGAGTTTTGATATGAAAAAAAAAATCCTAAGACGTATTCAACTTCTTAATGCAAAACTCATGACAATAATTTTTTTTTCTATTTAAGTACGAACTCTGGAGAAATAATCTAAATTTTATTTATGTTCCCGTATTATTCTTTTAAATATTATATTTTCTGAATCAATTTTATAAATACTTCATATTTTCGAAGCTAAGGCTTTACAAAAAAAGAACCATTAATATATTTGTTTACTTCAAAATATTTTTTTGAGGAATATATTTATTTATATTGATATGGAGGATATTTTTATAAACTAAATAATGATAGATGTAATGATTATATATTCTACTATATTTTGCATTTATACATATTCTGCATATATTTTGTTCATACAGGATTATCGATTAAAAAGGAATTGAAATTTTTTTTTATCTATCATAGTCTTTTCTTCAGTTTACGTTTTTAAAGTTTCTATGTCATTTGATATAAGAAAAACTGCTTTTTTCCTTTTATTCGTCTCAATGACGTCCATAAAAAAAACACAAAACGGCAAAGATTACATCACCAGAAGTGACTTCGAATGTGTATAAAACTGAAATGGAGTCGGATTTGAAAGCACTCAGTTGATTTCCCAGTGGTTGTCATTCTGGATGGATTCAGCTATTCGTACATTTATTGGATTATTCTCGAATTGCTAAACTATATTATGTGCCCATTCACGTCGCCGCATTACATTCAGAATTCGTAGCATCATTGGCTTTGACATGCATAAGAAAATATGCTTTGCACAAAATTATTAAAAATTTTTGGGATAGAATAGATATTATATTAGTGATATTATATAAAAAGTACTACTTTTACATAATTGTACTAGTACACCAGAGATGCCAATTTCTCCGGACACGTCAAAATAAAAAATTAAACGGTAAATAATTGCAAAGTAAATTTTGCAAATATGTTACTTTTTGCTTGCTTTTTAATAGGTTAAGCATGATATATGTACAATAAAGTGGTGAATTATATTAGCCTACGAATTATTTAGATATAGTGGTGGATTAAAATCCACTAAATTGAATTTGTTAAATCAAAAATCACAATTACTAAACTACCACTGCAAGATATATATTTTCTGTCCGGAGTAAGTTGGCATCTCTGGTACACCAGAAAGCCTCCACACGGTTTTTTATAAGTAGTCTACACCGACTATTTAAAAAGTGAACCAGCTTTGCGCATTAACCTAAATTCTTTTTATAAGTAATTGGGAGAAATTTATCTTATATATTTGAGAATTGCGGTGTTTGATAAGTAAGTAAGACAAACCAATCATATTCATAAATAAGACAAATTTTTAAGGATATATTCGCTACGACTTTCTTAATTTTACGAGATTTTCTATTAAGCAGCTCTTCTATAAACAGGGTTTTCTTCCTAGTGGTCTGATCGGACTACCTATACGAAAACGTGTGAAGGCTTTCACTTATAGGAGGCGCTGCATCAGTACACTTTTACTCCTGCAATCTGAGCATGTGAGGTACATTTTCCGATAAAACTTTTTATATTTAATGTAATGAGATAAAACTAGAGTTTTGAAGATTAATAGATATGAAGTTATGAGGGTTTTCTTTATAATGAGTGCTATTCTAAATTAAACAAATTATTCAATTTTATCACATAAAACATTAATCAATTTTAAAAACTTAAATGATTCATTTTCATACTTTTTTACAATTTTATACAAAGTTAAGGTATTATATTCTTTTTTGGTGTTATAAATCTAAATCATTCAAATATTTAAAGAAAAATTTCAATTTAACCAGCATTGAAGAATAAAAGTTGCCCTTATTTAAAAATTCTGGGAACACCTTTTGATTTTTGATACATAAATTAGTTAAACAGAACAGCACTTTAAGTAGTGGTGCACAATTCGTATCCAGAGAAGGATTTTTGCTTTATTTTTAGCTTTTTCAAAGATACATTGATGTATTTTAGAAAGAGCATGAAGTTGTTTTTAATAAAATCCAAAGAAATAATTGTGACAGTTTCACATTATGTAATATTCTGTGGTATCTTAATTTTTTTTTCTTTCTCATAAAATTCTTATATATTTTTAACTCTTCTATTTTTTAAAAAACTCTTTTTGTTGTCAAAATTGTAAGTCAGTATCAATAGCATTACTCCCTTTCTGCAAAGAACCATGTTCATATATTCTGAATTCATTCCATTTACATACCTGCCAACTTTTAATCCTTCCGAGGATGATTTTCTCCAGCTGTAGTAAAATAGAATGTAAATTACAATTTTACGCAGTAACATACCTATTATTTTTAGCATACCTATTATTTATTATTATGAAATATATACTTAGTTTTCTTTAAAAATAGTGGTGATCAAAAAAATTATAAATTTTGTTTATAAATACAAGGAATGTATAGAAAGCATACATTTTACTATCACTTTAAATACGAAAATAAAATTTTACGCAAAATGCGTAAAAGTTGGCTGGTATGCATTTAATATATTAATGCCGTATTCATAATGTATAAAATTAAAAAGAACGATACCTGTTAAGAGGTATTAAAATGTGCTCTAATAAGAGTCTTAATTTAGTGTTATTGTGTAACTCTTAAGTGATTTTTTAGTGGTATTGTTCTTAAAAGTTTTTCTTTTCTTAATATTTAGATATAAGATAGATCTTAACAGATATTATTGTTAAACAGACACATAACTTTATGCTCAATACTTCTATTCGATGCATTTGATATTTTCATTTAAAGCGTAGATATCACTATCCTTTGCAGTTAGAGAAGTAAAAATTTGTGTTTAACAAATATGTCAAAAAATAATTGGTATTAATATTATTTGGCAGCAAATAGTTTTAGTATTAGAGTTGAATAAATTTAAACCTCTTGAATTTGAAATGCTGTTTTAATGAAAGTATATTTATGTTTAAATTTACTTGTAATGGTTAAATGTAATACTTCTTTAATTTACAAAATATTTGATAGATTATTAAAAAAGGAAGTAATTACATTTCGGTCGAAATACTCTCTGGTCATTGATTGCTACAACATTATTTTGCTTTTCGCTGCAACTGCCGATATATGGCAAATATTGCTGCCAACTGCCGTGAAGATTTAATTTTCACAATTTATGTGGTAGCGAAATTTATGTAATCGCATTGAATTCTTGCTTAAATAAATGCGATTAAAATAATTTCGATTATCGTTAAATATTTATGGTAACTAGCTAGACCTGTAAGAATGCTTGCAGATTTTAGCTATACTTTACCTATTATACATGCAACATGCCATCTAAAAAGAATTGTCCTTTCCTTTTAAAAAGGGAATTTTTTTAAAAGGAGTTGTTGTTAATAATGCCACTTGTTAACATAAGCAAGTCTGCTATGAGAATCCAGGCGATTTTTAGACAGAGGGTGCGTTTCTTGTTTTACAGTAGCGCCATCTATGGGTAAGAATACGACTTCAGTTACATACAAGTCAAAGCATGTTTTTTACATAGAGAACCCATTCATACCCCATTCATTCAACCACAGACAGTAATTTTGACCTGAACCAGAGGACGATCAGTCTCCAGTTCAGTACCCTCAGAGGTCTTTTGTATTGTACATTCGTTGTTGAACAGTCAATCAATTTTAGGGCTTACCACAACTAATGTTCAACTCCGTAGCCTTGTAAACTTGAAGCCAATCCAGATGATCCAGAAGACAAGGAAACTCCTGGATTAAGTATCGGGAAAAATTTGCTTCCGAGGAGGACTTTTTGGTGTAATGCACGGTACACGGAGAGAGAAACCACTAAAACCTCCCACGGTTAGCCTGACGGCAAGGATACTTTTGCCCACGCTTTAATTAATTAATAATTGAAATTTTAATTAATTAATAATTAATCACATTAAATTTAATTATTATTAATTTATTTTAATGAATTTAACTATTTTAATGAATGTAAAAATTTTATTTAATTAAAGTTGGAGGAAAAAAATTTATAGAAGTTTTTTTTTATTCGTTTAGTTTCTTTACGATATCGTCTACACAAATTATTGAACCGTTAAGATTGATATAAGGGTTAAATGAAACTTTTGGCTAAATTTACTACATTTAATTACGTGAAATGACCTGTTAGGGCAAAAAATAATAATGTTAATAACAAACCCTGTTAGGAAACAAAAGGGATAATTTATGTTTTCAAACTCAGCTGTTAGTCAAAAATTTTGTTAGATTAAAATTTTAATGATTTTAAAATTTGTTATTAGAAGGTTTTGATAGATTTTCTTTATAAAGAGAAATTTACTGAATCTAAGCGAAAGGCATAAATGTCATATTTCTTGGAGAACCTATCATCATTGACTGCGAGAATGTAATTCACAATTCCGGCATAAATGCCGATATATGATATTCATCATAATATAGTTTAAATTTCAAAAACCATTCATAAATTGGGCCATATTTCATAAAATACTTCAAATTTATTTGAAATTATTCTATCTTTTAGTGGAAGTATTTTCTATCGATGAATTTAGCTGGAGAATACTACGAATGGTATAATAAAAAAAAAGCGAATTATACTCGGAAATTGCCTGTAACGTTTGAATGGTAAAATAAAAACAGTTTTTTTAAGAATTCTGATAATAGTTTGTTCCAAAAGTCTAAAGAGAACTTTTTTTGTTCAAGAAAAAACAATCAAAGATATTATCACCCGCATAAACAAAAATGGTGAAACATATTATCTGAATAAAATTATCTCCTGAGATTATATCACTCTTGAATAGACTTACAATCAGAAAAGTTTGAGCCGCGATGACTCAGGGGATAGAGCGTCCGCTCTCCAATGCCGCGAGTCGGGTAGACGGATCATGGGTTAGAGTCCCCTTGCCGTTAGGCTAACCGTGGGAGGTTCTCGTAGTCTTCCTCTCCATGTTACCCAAATGCGGGTTAGCTCCATCAAAAAGTTCTCCACGAAGGCAAACTTCTCCCATTACTCAATCCAGGAGTTCCCTTGTCTTCTGGATTGGGTTCAAAATTACAAGGTTACGGAGTTAAACAATAGTAGTCGTATACCCATGAAATTGTGTTGGCTGTTCAACGACGGTTATAAATTAAAATAAAATCAGAAAAGTTTAGAGCCGCGGTGGCTCAAGGGATAAAGCCTTCGCCTTTCAATGAGATGAACCGAGTTCAAATGTCAGTAATGGCTGTCATAGGCTTCTATTGAGTTAACCAACAATCTATAAAATCTCATATGGCTAGGGGGAAAATTACAATTTTTGGTTTTGAAGGTCCATTCTCTCCTTTAAGTGATCAAAACTTTGGCTCGCTTTCTTGAGTTTACTATTGGAACTATATTTCTCAGGCTGCGGCTACTCTTTATGTTTGGGGGAACAGAAATTCGAATCCGTCGAGAGAGGAAAAAGGCATACTTATGTAGAAAGTACACGCTCTAGAGTCTATTTCGTAACTTAAAACATCCGCTGTACTAATTAATTATCATATTTGAGATCAATCACTCCAACCATTAAGAATGAGTCCTATAACATGCAGATCCAATCATTAGATCAAAAGTTATTCAGGATGTATTTGTTGCAAACTGTATAATTNTATATACTAGAGGGCTCCGCAGGACTGAGTAGGTTCGTATATATCGATATACTTTGTTAATACATAGGAACATGTACTATATGGATGTAAAAATAATGATTATGTGTACAGACAATGTACGTACAGTTGGCAAAAACAAGATATCACCCTGAATAACTTTCGCTCTAATGATCAGATTTTCACGAGCTAAGTGTCCATCCTAATGATTCCTGGGGGTGACTAATTAGTGCTATTAGTAAAGTTTCGAAATCTAACACAAAAACATATTTTCTCAGAATAAACATATACTTTTTTTTACATATTTGGAATCCTGACCCTTGAAATAGGGGTTAAATACAAGAAACAAAATTTCGAAAAATTTGGGTCTTAAATTGGGTTGCAGTAAAGATTTATATATTTGGCGATAATCCCTGAAAACGGCCAAGTAAAGTCGCCACCTCAAATGAATATTTTTGATAACTTATAAACTAATTCAAGAGAGAAACACTTAGTTTTACTCGGTTGCTAAGCAACCAATTTTAGACCATAAAAAATTTAAATTATGTTCCGTGATTACTCGGAAAGCTTTAATTAATAATAGTTAATAGAAAATAACTTGAAATTTCAAAGAAATTGACAATTTTTTAGCTGATTTTTGTCCAAAAAGCAAATATTTTTTTTTACATCTCCCTTGAAAAGAAAATTTGAATCGATTTATCAATTATTTGTGATTTTCTAGGCTTTTAGAATATGAATACATGAACTTTTTTATCATATCAAGTTAATTATTATTAGTTAAAAATTGCGTATTTTTTATTGCATTTTCTTAAATCAGATATCCACTAAATTTGGCATGCCTTCGGAATCTTTTTGCAAATTTCAACTTTTAGTATTCGCTGTTTATTTGACAAAATAAGGCATTTTCCTAATAACAGATTATGCTGTAATAATATCTTGGGAATCGTGCTAAAGCTGAAAAATAATTTTATCAAAAGTAAATTTTTTCAGCATCTTTTTTTAAAAGAGCAACTTTCCTAAAATTAACTCTGTAATATATAAGCTTAAACATTTAAATAAAATTGCGGTCAAATCTGTTTATTTAAGAAAACTAAGCAAACAGTTGTGGTTTTTTGAGTTGAGTTAATATGTATTTACATTTCACAAACCAAACAAATAAGAAAAAAATACAGTAAATTAATAATTAATTTGCTTGTTCAATCTTAGAGAAAAGGGTGCAGTTATTTACTTCTATCAGTCAGACGTTTTCCACTGAGTATTTTTAACGTAGAAAATGTTTTCAAAATCTTATCAGCTAACTGGCTGTAGTTCTGATATAAAAAATTTAGCAATTTCTTACAACGAGTGTTAATTTAAAGAAAACCTATAAGTACCAATAAAAATTAAACAAAATAGTTTAGTATATTAGAGATATAATCTACATGGTAGCATAAAAATAGTACAAAATGTAATGAAACAATTAGTTGGATAGTTCTGTGAATTACACGTAGTCAGATAATTAAAAATTAAATTTCATAATTAAAATGTTAGGACGACATTGAAGACACTGAGAAATTCTGAAACGCTTAAAAAGTTTGGCTATATATTCGACAGCTTTTTATGCTCCGTATATTTATACTTCGTGTAGGACTTATAAAACATCACCTCCATTTTATATAATATATGTTGAAGTCACATTAAAAAAATCAATAATTTATCTTTAATTTTCGAAAAAATGGTATGCGTAGTAAATGGTCAGCTGTTTTGCAACAAATAATTTTAAACAGCAGTATGTTTATTATTTCTTAACAAGATTTTATTCTTTGTTAGCAGGTAATTTTTCTTTTAATCAAAACTTGAAAATAATTTGAAAGGGAACTTTTAAAAGTACTTAAAAAATAATTAGTATTTTAATGAAAAAATAATATACAAGGTAACATAAAAAATAAGATTTTTAAAAATATCAAAATTTAATTAATTAAATAGTTGTTAAAATAGTTCTGCGAAACACGCGCAGGTGGTTAAAAACTTTATTTTAAGATTAAGAAGATAAGTAAGATGTTGAGAAATTTTAAGATGCTTAAATATTTTGACTACGTATTCGTATTTATATTTATTAAATATATATTGATGAAATTTATAAATATGTAACTCGAAATATATGCATGCGTATGTACATTATTGAAATTGTATCATATATTTAAAAAACAAACAAAAAAATAAAATATAATCACATTCTGATGTATTATAATCATATTCTATCAGAAGCATGCTAAGCGAATTCGACATCAGTTGAATAAAATGTTTTATTCAAATTTCTTTACTAAACTACGAATAAATTTTTAGACAACATAGTTTCTGGTTAAAAATGTAATAAAAAAAGATTAACAATCGGGTTATCAGTGAAAAAAATATTAATGAGTTTTTAAGCTAAGGGCATTAATTTTTTTTAATATTCTCATATTAAAAAAATAAATTCCCTAAGTACATTAAATGAGTAAAGCTAGATATTAACAAAAAAAAATTACATAAAACTTAGCATTATTTTACATAAAAACTCTAAATGTTCCACCTATCAAAATTTCTGTTCCACTCTTTTTTAAATCTTAAAATAAGGTCCTTTAATTGACAATGTAATTTTTACATCATATTAATCTATTTTAATTGATACAGCTTTTACACAAAACCGAAACTCGTTAAACAAACAAAAAATGACTAATATTGTTTCGTTCTTTTATCTTTTTTGTGTTTTCCTATTCTTTCCATTTTGCAAAGTCTTATAACTATTCTTACTATATTTATCTTATTATACTTAAAAAAAAGTAAATCTCTAAAAAACATGTTTTTTATTGATATATATATATATATATATATACCGTTTTTAGTTCGTCTTCTAATTTCGTGTGTTTAGGGCATTGCTCTTTGAGCCTAATTTTTGGATTTCAGCAGCAATAATAATTTGGCTCTTGCTAAAAATCAATTCAAAATGAGTAAATCCTGTTTTTCTATTTTTTAAATTTTTTTTTAAATAATTGTTTTAATTATTATATTTTTTAATTACAAACTCTAAATTATCCCGTATTATATTATTACCTTGCGCGCATCCACTTTCGGGCCCACCCAAGGTAACTAACAAATTAGACGCGCTTCAGTTTTGCAGTAAGAACGTGCCATAAGATATCACTTTATTTATGCTTCCGTTTTCATATATTGTAATCTGGCAATCTTATTACGAAAATATTATAAATCATTCTTGAAAGATTCCGGTACGAGTAAGTTCATTTAATTTGCTCCTCACTATGTAGTTTTCTTTTTGTGTACTGTTCTCTAATCTCTTTACAATTTACTTTTCGTTTTTTGCCTGATATATTTGTTTGTTTTCCCGTACATATTTTTTCTTAATGTGTTCCAATTTCGTTTAAATTTTTTTGAGTGCTCCTCACACTGTTGTATTGATATATTTTGCTTTGGCTATATTAATACAATTTTGGAAAGCACTCCTTTTGCGGATATAATCGTGTGAGCTGATGAAGAGATTATATCTTTTCTTAGTTTTGTTTTCCAAATTTTAATTA
>NC_092209.1:23254385-23274409 GCF_043381705.1 Parasteatoda tepidariorum | reverse complement strand
GACATTCATTGTGGTGGGAAACTTTTTTCAGTATTTTCATTTATCTGGGAGAATTAAAAGATTCTCAGATACCACAATGATTTATTTACTTCTGACTAGATTTAGAATTATAAGGAGCAAGTACCTTTTGATCAATCAAAGTCTTTTTAAATGCTCTAACTGTAGAAAAACCAATTAGTTTCGGTAATATATTATACCACTTTTTCCATAAAACCACTTTTTGTATCATTTCAATATATAATTTCGGGACAAAACGGGTTAAAGAGTATTTTAAAATATTCGGATTGCAAAAGGTTAATTTTAAAAATTTGTCATTCTCACATGTTACACGTGCATAACGTTTCCGTTAAACTTGCGATTTTCTAGAAAAGGTGACAAAAACGTTACGAACGCCAAATTAACTTACACCTTTAAACAAAATTCTTATTTGCAAACCACTACGCTTGTTGCAAAGTATTTTATGGAGAGTTGGACAGTCAAAGACAAATGTTTTCTGCATTTTGGTGAATATGATAACATTTTGAAAGCTTTACTGCGAGATTACTAGGGCAAAATGGCTTTTTATATTATTCTTTGAAGCATTCAGTTGTAGTGGTGCAGAGAATAATTTTAAATGGAATTTACTAAACGAATAATCGTAAATAAAAACAAAGAATATTCTACAGCGCGAAGCAAATTTCCCGAAAAGTGGGAGGCCAGTGAAATTATAAAGACACCGTTTTGTAGCACAGCTTTTCGGGATTCGTGCTTTTGTTTACAGCACTTTCCAGGTTCACCTATTATTTTTAAAAGGTTATATATCTGCTTGATAACATAAAGCTTGCAGATTTCTAAACATTATGATGATCTCTAAAAACAAAAACTGAATAAAGGCAAAAAACACAAATGTCATACTTTCTGCAGAAAAGCCTTTATTGAAATTAATGCAGACGATGAAATAATTAAGTTACCAGAGTTTATTATTTTTAAATGAAATTTGTGTAAACACAAATTAGGCTTTCTCAAAATATAAATTATACAAGGTTACTTGTTAACTCATGTTTTAAATCGTGTTATCAGCACATGTTTATATAGAACAAATTTTCTTTCTACCATGTCAATACGTAAAATGTTTTTTTTAAAGAAAAACTGCGCTTCCCAAATTACTGCCCGTTGTTTCAGTATTTTGTAAAGCTAATGTTTACAACGTTAAAATCACAAATAACATTAAGAGAATATATTTTTTCTTCTGTTTCAAGTAACATTAAGATCTCGGATATTTACACCGCGCAGATTTTAAATCTGCAATCGATTTCTGCCTTTAAGCGACAGATTTTTTATATGACATTTGTAGTCTTATTTTCGTCTAATGTTATAAATAACAATATATATAACATATTTAAAATGTTATATATATAACACGGTGGTCTCATTAATGTAGCGACAAACTTCTAGGAGAGTTAGGACTCATAAACAGGATTGAAATTGCTTAGGAATCCAGGCCCGTAAATGTCATCAAGTGTCACTGGGAGAACTTCGCTATTATGAACTGTTTTTTTTCCGGGTGTTTCTGAATAGATTAAAATAAGGAAGTGCCCCTAGCGGCGTGTGGCTACAGTTCAAGGCATGGGTTCCTATAATCCTGATGATGTACCCTCATTCACCTAGAAGTTCTTCGCAACATTTATGAGACCCCCTGTTATTTATACGCTTTTTACTTCTACATTTTGTCATTTAAAGTAATCATGTAGCTTTAGGAACATAACATTCACACACCCGAACTGAAATTCACACACCCGAATTAGGCTAGAACATGTATTTGTAAGAATGTGACAAAGAATTTATTCCCCAGTGCAATTTATTTATTTAAAACCTGGGCAGGTTCAGTGCAATGAGTCCAGTTTTTTCAGCAGTAAAATCTAGCGAGATGGATAAAACGATGGATTATGACAGAAAATTGGAGATTCTCATCATCCTACTTTCAACTGTTTTGCCATGTTTAGCTGTAGATGAAGGAGTACAATTAAATACTAGTTGCTTACGAAACATTGTGTACAAAATAGTTAAGTAATAAAATAATATTTGACTGTTGCTTACAAGCTCTACATTATAAAACAAGTAAATGATATGCATACCATAACAATGTATGCAGAAATGCCAGCTGCTCCGAAGGTGCCGAAAGAATTGAAAAATCGGTAAATAACAACTAAGTATATTTTGCAAATATTTGACTATTTTTGCTTGCTTTTTAAAAGGTATAGCATGACATTAGTATTAAAAAGTGGTGAATTATATAAGTTTACGAATTATTTAGAAATAGTGGCGGATAAAAATCTACTAAAATTAAATTTATTAAACTATGAATCACAATTGATAAACTACCACTTTAAAATATATATTTCTTGTCCGGAGCAAGTTGGCATGTCTGTGTATGACAACATTTAAAATCATCTTGCAATAAGTTCAACAGAACTGCCTAAATTTATATACTATTTAAAATAAATTATTTTTTTATACATTTAAAAATACCGTTATCATTTTTTTTAATATGAGAATTAATGAGAGAAGTTTTAATTCTTGTCCACAAAGCTTTTGCATTCTTTTCTTCTGCATATTGCAAAGCCTGTTCGTCTGATAGAGACAATTTCAAGTATGATACGGCATCTTGGTTTGTAGTTTCCCAAACTTGCAATTTACCAGGGTCAGTTGGAGCTTCCTCTGTCAATGCCGACATTAGTTTCTTGAGGTTCAAAACTGCTTCCATTTTCATGGCCCAAAGATGATAATTAGTTCCAGTCAACTTCGGAATTCCAAAAACTAAGTCTTTCTCCATGATGATCGTAAACCACGCTCTGCTACCACTGTTGTTTGGTTGAATAACACAGAGGCTAATGCCGGCAANCGCATATTAATATATGTGCTTAATTTTTGTAAGAATAGTGGTGATCAAAATCATTTAAAAATTAAGTTTATAAACGAAAAAATAGTATATATTTACTACCACTTTAAATATGAAAATAAAATCTTCCGGAAAATCCGGAAGAGTTGGCAGGTGTGGAGTTGGATAAAACAATGGATTATGACAGGAAATTGGAGATTCTCATCATCCTACTTTCATTTCAACTGTTTTGCCATGTTTAGATGTAGATGAAGGAGTACAATTAAATACTAGTTGCTTACGAAACATTGTGTACAAAATAGTTAAGTAATAAAATAATATTTGACTGTTGCTTAGAAGCTGTGCATTATAAAACAAGTAAATGATATGCATACCATAACAATGTATGCAGAGGTGCCATCTGCTCCGGAGGTGCCAGAATAATTGAAAAATCGGTAAATAACAACTAAGTATATTTTGCAAATATTTCACTATTTTTGCTTGCTTTTTAAAAGGTATAGCATGACATTAGTTCTATAAAGTGGTGAATTATATAAGTCTACGAATTATTTTGAAATAGTGGCGGATAAAAATCTACTAAAATTAAATTTATTAAACTAAGAATCACAATTGATAAACTACCACTTTAAAATATATATTTGTTGTCCGGAGCAAGTTGGCATGTCTGTGTATGACAACATTTAAAATCATCTTGCAATAAGTTCAGCAGAACTGCTTGAATTTATATACTATTTAAAATAAATTCTTTTTTTATACATTTAAACATATTGTTACCATTTTTTTAATATGAGAATTTCATAAAGCATAACGTCTATGCTTATTATTTTATATAAGAACTCTAAATGTTCCACACATCAAAATTTCTGTTCCGCTCTTTTTTTAATCATAAAATAAGGTCCTTTAATTGACAATGTAATTTTTACATCATATTAATCTATTTTAATTGATATAGCCTTTACACAAAACTGAAACTCTTTCAAAAAACTAATCTTGTTTCGTTCTTTTATCTTTTTTGTGTTTTCTTATTCCTTCGATTTTGCAAAGTCTTATAACTACTCTTACTATATTTATATTATTATACTTAAAAAAAGTAAATCTCTAAAAAACATGTTTTTTATTAATATATATATATATATATATATATATATTTAAACTGCGTAGTTTGTTATTCCCATTTGACAAAACAACAGAACAAAAATATGCATTTTGCAGAAAATATTGAAGAAAAAAAAATAAGCTTTACGTTAAGATATTGAATTCGGGAATCGATTCGATATAATCTAATGAAGTCAAAAAATATCTACAATTTCAGGTTTTAACTTTACGTTGAAAACCGACACAGATTTATTTTATACTCTCTACACTTCGCATTAAGGTTTTCCAGAAACAGCTTAGATAGACTTTTATAAGAAGGAAAAAAAACGTGCCCGATGCAGAAAAAAATATATATATCTGAAAAAACAACTTCAATACATTTCTTCTTAAAAATATTCAAATTTCGAAGAAAAGCTGTCGTATCCAGATAAAAAAAAACAATATTAGGTAAGAGACAGAACGTATTTCAGGTGACACAAGTTCAGAAATGGAACGAAATATAAATAAAATGTAACAGTAAACATTGCATTGGCTTTCATTTTCTTTCTTTTTTTTCTGTTGTAGCGCTTGTGAATTACAAACAGTTGACAAGAAGAAATTGAAATATTTTGAAAGCTTTCTACGAATGAAATGAATAAAATATATGTTTTGTATTAACTGTATTATCAACGGAGTTTCATTTTCAATCTTTAGTAAGTAAACATTATTATTTATTTACCATTATTTTTAAAATAATATAAAAATAATGGATATTACTTATTTTCGATTCGAAACAAATGGTAATAAGCAATTCTCTGGATTCATTTGTCACACAAAATTCATGTTTCCTTACATTAACTATGAGCAATGCTTAAATTAAATATCGATTTTGAAGAAGAAAAACTCATTGATAAGAGGCTCATAATAACTAATTAATGTATAAAGAGTTTAAATGTAACATTATTTTAATCGCTACATGCAAAAGCGAGCAATCTTCTCGAAAAACTCTTGATCTCTTAAGAGTTTTTCGGTCACAGTTATAAAATACGTTAAACCAAAGAAATTTCTACTCTAAAAGTAATTTTAAATGATTTATTGTCATTTAAACTATTTAATTTAAACAATATTAAATTAAATTTTAATTAATTTATAANAAAATGTACTGTTATTTAAATCCAACGGAAAAAGAAATTAGATTTCAAGTTAAAAAATTATATTCGACTTATTTAATCAACAGCTTGAATATTTGAAACTAAATACATGAAAAGCAATACTTATTGCTTCTATTTTATTCTTTGTTTCTTAAATTTAATCAAAGAACTTTCGATTTTCATGTTTAATTTTTTACTTTTATTTTTGTTAGGGATTTTCATAAAAGCTGTAATTCAATTACAGTTTTGATTTATTTAAAACTAATATATTAAAACGTACGATTATTAATTGAAGTGAAAGATATGATAAACGGTACTTTACTAAATGTGATCCTTATTGAGTTCTAACTATTGCAAAATAAAATATTAATTAAGCAGTTTATGTATTTAGTAAACTGAGTAAGTATCTTCTATTCGATAATATATATATATATATATATATATATCAGAAGAAAATATATTATGATGAAATAACAAACCTAATGGCAAACTATAAAAAAATCGCCTTGTGAAATGTGAAAGCACTAAAGGAGCTAAAAAGGGGAGAAGTATTAAAAAGAAACTACAGTTGAAGCACTGACATACATCACTGCATCGTCAGGGAGGTATTACCATGAAGCCATACCGGGGGTATTACAATGCGTACAATAATACCCCCCTGACGATACTGCGATGTACATCAGTGCTTCCAGTTTAATTTCTTTTTAATATTTTTTCTTTTCGTGAGACCTTTTAGGGCTTTCACCAGGCGGTTAGTTTGCCATAAGACTTGTTATTTCATGTTAATGACTTTGTTCTCGTATAGGTAATTACTTTTTTTGTATTTTAGCTTAAAATATTTTCTTCAATATTTATCCAAGTGTGACACTAACAGTTTGGAGTTTTATATATTTAACCTTTTTCTTGAAATTTCATTATATTTGTATTTGTATCTTGAATTGTATTTTATATATCCGAATTTTAGGGAGCAAAAAATCTTTTTTGCTTACAATAGTAAAAATTGATTATCCAAAGATAATTTCTGGTAAAAACTAATTCTATTTTAAATTATTGATTATTTTTAAAAATGTAACGTACTAATGCAATTTCAGGCAATAAAGTATTTCACCTGGAAACTTTGTGCGGGAATTTTTATTTTTTGGATATATTTGGGCTGACATGACTCTGAATTTGGGTGACCTACATTTTTTAGAGACATTGCTGGATTCGAACCCGGTTCAAGCCATTAGAAGGTGAACGCTCTATCCATTGAGATATCACGGTTTTCTGCTATACTTAATCGGATACTGTTACGCAGTTAAATTTCGAATAGCCTTTTTTGATAATATTTTTTGACGCACGCGTATTTACGTTTTGATTTGCGAAAATTTCACCAGGTACAAAATATACTAACACGGGCATAAAATATTATATTGATATATTAACTAATTATTAAAACTGCATCAATATATTTAGCAGTTTTAATACCGATACTGCGGAAATAAGAGTCTTGCGGCCCGTTGTAAGGGCTTGAATATACCAGACAAAATCATTTGATTGCGGACTTTGACTTTATAGTAGTTTTTAGACTACAATGAGTTGCCCGTGTGCAATATCGTCATCATAAGTGATGATGAATATAGTTAATCTGTGTTCTAATGGGAATTGCTAAATTAGTTAAATGAAACTTGATTGACTAAACATACTAAATTTAGTTACGTAAAATTACCTGTTAGGGCAACAAATAATAATAACTGGAACAAAAGTGACAATTTATGTTTTCAAATTCAGATGTTAGTCAAAAAGTTTGTTATATTAACATTTTAAAATTTGCAATTATAAGGCTTTGAGAGATTTTCTTTATAAAGAAACATTTACAGAATTTAAGAGAAGGGGAAAATGTCATAATTCTTGGAAAACCTATCATGCGATAATATAATTCAGAATTCCGCCGAGATATAATATTCATCATAAAATAGTTTAAAATATCAAAAACCACCACTTCATGAATTGGGACTTATTTCATAAAATATTTCAAATTTATTTGAAGTTATTCAATCTATAAGTGGAAGTATTTCCTATCTATGAATTTAGCTGGAGAATACTACGAATGGAATAGTAAAAAAAACGAATTATACTTGGAAATTGCCCGTTACGTTTGAATGGTAAAATAAAGACAGTCTGTTAAGAATTCTGATAATAGTTTGTTCTAGAAGTCTAAAGAGAACTTTTTTTGTTCAAGAAAAAAACAGTCAAAGATATTATCACCCGCGTGAACAAAAATGGTGAAACAAATTATCTGAATAAAATTATCTCCTGGGATTGTATCACCCTTGAATAGAGTTCATGAAACTTACAATCAGAAAAGTTGAGGGCCGGGATAGCCTGGTCGGTAGGGCGCTGGGCCCATATCCAAGAGGTCGTGGGTTCGATCCTCGCCGGCCGAAGACTCCCCGTGTAGTAAATGGTGACTGATGTACGTTAAATCTGTCGAGTCTCAAAGTCCTCCATGTTCCCATAACAAATCAATACGTCTTGGGGTACCGATCCAGGAGTTTCCTTGTCTTCTGGATTGGTTCAAAATTACAAGGCTACGGAGTTGAACGTAAGTAGTCGTAAACCCATGAAATTGGGTCGGCTGTTCAACGACGGTTATAAAATAAAAAAATAAAATCAGAAAAGTTTGAGCCGCGATGGCTCAGGGGATAGAGCGTTCGCCTTCCAATGCGGCTAACTGGGTTCGAATCCCAGTCGATACGAATTCCGCATCCGGCTTGCATCGACTAGCTGACGTGAAATATCCTCACTGGTAGACGGATCATGGGTTATAGTCCCCTTGCAGTCAGCTTAACCGTGGAAGGCTCTCGTGGTCTTCCTCTCCATGTAACGCAAATGCGGGTTAGCTCCATCAAAAAGTCCTCTACGAAGGCAAATTTCTCCTAATACTCGATCCTTGTCCTCTGGATTGGGTTCAAAATTACAAGGCTACGGAGTTGAACATTAGTAGTCGTTAACCCAGAATATTGTGTCGGCTGAAAATTGTGTCAGAAAAGTTTAGAGCTGCGGTGGCTCAAGGGATAAAGCCTTAGCCTTTCAATGAGGTGAACCGAGTTCGAATGTCAGTAATGGCTGTCATAAGCTTCGATTGAGCTTGCCAACAATCAATAAAATCTCATATGGCTTGGGGGAAAATTACAATTTTTGGTTTTGAAGGTTCATTCTCCCCTTTAAGGGATCCAAATTTTGGATCGCTCTCTTGACTTTACTATTGGAACCATATTTCTCAGACTGCGGCTACTCTTTATGTTTTGGGGATCAGAAATTCGAATCCATGAGAAAAAAAAGGCATACTTATGCAGAAAGTACGTTCTAGGGTCTATTTCGTAACTTAAAATATCATCTGTACTAATTAATTATCATATTTGAGATCAATCACTCCCACCATTAGGAATGAGTCCTATAACATGCAGATCCAATCCTTAGATCAAAAATTATTCAGGATGGTTCGTTTTTTTGCAAACTGTATAATTGTTCCGTAATTATTTTATGATGTTATTGTTTTTCCTGAAAAAAAGATAATTTATAGATTTTAATAACGGAAAATGCAATTTCTTAATGCTACTAAAATTATATCATTAAATATACAACATATTGGTAATAATATTAAAAACAGCCTTTCCTAACTATTTATAATGATATTTGAACTAAAAATCTTACACTTATGTCCATTTTCTTATTGAGATCAAATGATTAGGTAAAAATATTCACCGTTCTAGTGTTAAATAAAACTTGCAAAACGAAAAATCATACATTGAGCAAATATCTATCTACCACTTAAATTACTTTTTCCAAAAAGCTGATTATATTAACAGATATTCTCTTAAATCACACTTCTTGAATACATTTATTAATAATCAGTTGTTAAAAAAAACTTTGACAATATTTTACAAATATGACTGTAAAATCCCAACCCGATAGTGTTCCGAGCATTATTGCTTATACTTAGAGAATCTTTGGGAAAAAATTTATAACACGAAAATGTATGTTTTCTATCCAATTTTTTCTTGTGTGAATATTGGTATAGTTGGACAAGTGACGTTAACTCTTCCTCTTAATTTATGTTGCCGATTAAATAACAAAAATATTGTAATTTTTAAAAATACGTACATATAATTATTACAAATAGTGTTCACATATTAATATTTTTGTTGCTTTAAACTATTATAAAGAATTTTTTTTTTATAAATAGTCAGATTAAAAAAATTTGAAAGCTTAAAATTGGATTATTTTGTTTTTATTAAATTGTAAACTCCCTGAAAGATAATAATTTAATTCTTGGAAAAAAAAATATTCAAATTTATTTCACACTGAGAGTTTGCTATGCTTATATATTACAATTTTCATCGGTTTCATTTCACTTTAACACTAGGTTTACGGACGTTTCTTATATGCCTATCTCTACGGACACAAGTCAATTTGACGTATGAAAGAATTGTGATTCTTAATTTAATAAATTCAATTTAGTAGATTTTTATCCACCACTATTTCTAAATAATTCGTAGGCATATATAATTCACCACTTCATGTGTCAAAATTTTCTTTGTTGTCATTTACCAATTTTTTAATTATTTTTGAGTGTCCGGAGCAGTTGGCATCTCTACACTTAGAAACCAATGTAAATGTATACTATAAGAAAAGAAATGAAGATATGAGATATATATTTATGAAATATTCTAGTATTTTATGTTTCAATACTCGAACTAAGCAACTGAAACCTTCAAAATCTGACACTCTGACATCAATTGACATTCTGCGTTTGTTCTTTCTATTATTGCTTATCGGCAACAGTTGTTTATCACTTGTTTTATTTGAGATAACGAATCGAAGTATTGTCGGTACATTCCTATTTATTATTGATGTGATAATTGCTTGTTTACTTAAACTTTCGTCTAAATTATGATCGTGTCAAATTGACTCATATCCGTAGAAATAGGTATACCACATAGAGAATTTCAATATTTCAACGCTTCTGAGGTAAATAGCATTTAATATATATTTACTTCGATCAATGGTTAAAAGTCATTACAATCGACAAAATAAAAATTCAAACGGGTTTAATAATTTTCCTTACAAAAGTCGAAATCCGTCAGAAATATGACGTGTCCCGTAAAAACGTTAAGAATGTTCGTTCAAGCTTAGCTTATTTTAATGAATGCAATTTCAATTTATAAATTACCATTAAAATAAAATTAGCATACATTATAATAAATATCATGAATTTGAGCATATTTGCATACAACCTGCCAACTCTTCCGAATTTTCCGGAAGTTTTTATATTTATAGTGGTAGCAATACTCAAGATTATTCCAATTAACTTTTTGAATTATGTTGATAATTATAAATGAGTTTGACCGCCACTACATATAAATAATTACAATAAATATATTAAAGCATAATAATCCTTACGCAAGTGAATTTCAACGGGATCAAAATATAAATATATTTTTGAGTCAGATTGTTTTTCGTTTATTGTTTTATTTACTCTGAAAATCCATTCTCGGAAAGAGTGAAAGTTGGCAGGTATGTATTTGTATCATGGCTAGGGCTAGTCTTCAAGTTTAAAAGATGTGTTTCCTTGAGTAAATTTTGCCAGGAAACGCGATATGTAAATAAAAAAGTTCATTCAGAAAGATCACGCTCACAAATTGAACTTCTTGGAGCCTTTGTCAAATCAATACCTGCCAGCTATTACGCTTTTGGTGTAAAATTTTATTTCTAACTTTAAAGTGGTAGTAAAATGCATGATTTTTTTTATATTCCTAGCGTTTATAAACTTAATTTATATTCTTTTTGACCACCACTATTTTTTAAATAATTAAGCATATGTAATAATATGTAATACTGTTGTTATATCCTCCCCCTCTTTCTCGTCATCGCACCAATGGCAGGCCAGGAAAAGATCTTCGCAACGAAAAGTATACAACAGTTTACCATCATTGCAGAGAGATTTCGTGGCGGCCGCCGGCCGAAACAATGTTTCAGATGCCAAGGCTTCGGCCATACGCAGCGATTTTGCTCCAATCAGTCAAGATGTATGAAATGCGCAAAAATGCACTACTTATATCAATGCAAGAAAGAAGTTCCCCCGCCAAATGCTGCAACTGCGAGGGAAGCCATATATCAAATTTCTCTGGGTGCGAGGCCCGCCCCAGAAAAAAAAGTTTTCAGACTAAGAATACACCTGCTACCTCAGCTCATCGACTTGTTACAATCATCAAGGAACTGCAGGAGATCCTGAAAAATCAAGAAGTGCTAGGTTTACTTCAATCTCTAATCAAGGGGTCTTCCCCTACAGAATGATGATCTTCTACTCCAACTCATGCCAACCCCCAACAAGGACTCGATTTTTTATCGAACTCTATCGTCATTATTATAGGCGCCCACGGGCACTATCTTAGATGAAGCAGTGAAGTGTCCGCTTCGCGGACAGGTACTGCGTAAACAACTTAAGTTCAAGTTCAAGTTCGTGGTTGCCATTATAAGCTTTTCATAACACTGTGTATGTTTCTGCCTAAAATTGTAATTTAAATTCCATATTATTACCACTGTGGAAAATCCTCCTAGCAAGAATAAAAAGTTGGCAGCTATGCAAATCTTATAACAATGCATGTTAGTTAAACTAAGTCCAAAACTCAGAAAATACACTTAGTCTCAAACAAATACACAACTTCAAATCAATTTCGTTGCAGATTACAATTTAATTCGTTTCACGATCTTATCAAACGTTTTACGTTGAAAAGTCTGTTATATAAGTGCGAAGAAAATATAGTTATTATTTGTAAGAGTGAGTAGCCGGCGACCAGCTACTCCGCCTTTTTAAATTAGAATCCAAGTAGCAGAGAATCCTCACTTTTAAGTCAAAAATACCTATATTTCATTTTTAAACTATTCTAAGCATTCGTAAAATTTACGTAAAACTGAAACGTCGGGTTCTAGCAAAAAAATTTTTATCCAAAAAACTTAGAACTCACGAAAAGTTATACGTAAATAAATATGTTAAGATTATTACGCAAAATACACAGAAGAAATTTTAATATATATATATATATATATATATATGTTCAAAATGAAGAATAAAACAAAGAAAAATAATAGACAAATCAAAAAAAAAGGGGGGGTGAAATTGTAAGTAAAAAAATAACAAACAACAGTTTAAAAAAAGAAAAAAATAGGGTGAAATTTTATTTAAAAAACCGGAGAAAAAAAAAGAAAAGAAAAAAAAAACGGAAAAAAAAGATATAATTTTTTCTTCAGCCCACACGATTATATCAGCAAAACAGAGTTCTTTCTTATATTGTATCAATAAAGCCGAAGCAAAATATATTAATACAATAGTGGGAGGAGCACTCAAAAATTTTTTNAAACGTTATTTCTTTGAATATTTATTACATTTGGATTGAACAATAAATACTTTCATTTTGAAAGAATCTCAGCCTTCTGCCTCCAGAACCAAATTTGCAGTTGCATATATTTTTTAAATTTTTTTTTTACTAAAATAGTTGTCCCAGGTTTGCATAGAAATAAAATGAAAAGCTTCTTATTTAACTAATTTAGTAAAACAAATTATATCAGCAAAAATTATGTATTTTTGTATTATTAATGTATTTCGGTTGATAGGAATGTCCAACTTCTTCAATTACAAGTTCTGAAATACAATTTTGAGTTACAAGTTTTTTAGAGTTTGAAAAAAAAGCTATGTACGAGAATTAGAACATTGTTGATTGAATGTCACTAAATACACAATTTTATTAAAAGAGTCGAAAATTGCTCAGTTGCAAATTATAGCAATATTTTTAATGCTAATTGAAGATTCTAAAATGAGACCCCTAGCTCACTTTTTTACCAGCTATACTATTTTATCAAAAAAATTTAAAAAATTCTACATTAATTTAACTGGTATTTATAATTTTTATTTATACGCTGCAAGAGATTAGCGCTGCAGTCGGTCCTCTTACCTCTATCAACTCCAATCTTCTTACTGGCTGCGAAAGCAGTCTATGGCGCGGTAATTGCGACAAATAGTTCAACATTATTTTACCTCATAATTACAATAATTATGTTATTTTTCTTTTATTTTATACTTTTTCTCAAACTTTATGATGAAAAAAATACTACATGATTACTCTATCAATGTCAATATGGCCCAGACGGAACCTAAAAGCCTTGCATAACTACAGGCTATAACTATGTCGTTTAAACAGTTAGGAATTTCTACGCTATCTTTAGCCAAAACTCCTTTAGTTGTTTTTGATTTTTTTCCCTTGGGTTCTTATTGATCTTAGAAAACTTAAGTAAAGGTTACGAAAAGAGACAAACCTCGAATATTCAATACTTTTGTAACGACCAGTAAATATTATTGTTCAAGGAAATTATATTTGTATAAAAACTCTTGCTCAATTAACTCAATAAGGAGCACATTCAAAATAATGGCCGTCATGTACCCCATCATAAATTTCCTTCTCTCGTATGGAATATTGTCAGGAAGATATAACCTCCTTATTATTACTCACATGGATATTACAGGGAGGAGGAAAAGAACAAAGGTGATTCTCACCCCGGGAGTATCCCCCTTCCTAATTTACCCAGTTGTTCCTCCTAGATAATTAATTATATACACATCATGACTATGTTAATTTAAACGTATATTTATCATGACACAGAGATGCCTACTTGCTCCGCTTTGTAAAACAGTATTTTCCAGTGGTAGCGACATTTAAGTTACTTTGAGTTTAGTATCTTTCATTTTACGTAATTTTTCTCATCACTAAATATCAAAAATTATAAGTATCTATATAAAACGCAACGTTAAAGCAACCATCTACTGGTTACTGTATTAAAAAGTAAGCGTAACTATCCTTCTTTAACGAATTTTACTATATAATTTGCTACCACTTTTATAAAACTATTCCTGAAAGCGGAGCAGTTGGTATCCCTGATGACTATGTCAACTTAAATGTATCATATTTATTAAGCACCCAGCATGCTACTTTCGCTGCCTTACTTTCCTCTAATTATCCATGCCATTAGTATCAGTTGCCCTAGGGCAAAGAACAGATTTAGAGGTTTAGTGCCCGGTAAAGCGGGCAGGTTCCTCACCAGTGCCTAGATCGTCGTCATTTCTCAACTAACTCATCACATTTATACCAACCTTTATACTATTTAATTGTACCTAAAATTATTTATGCTGTCTTTTTAATATTTAAAATCTAACATCCGTTCAAGAATCGGATGCAACAGAAAAAGAAAAAAATTGTGCAGTGTTAGATCTGCTAAGACTTTGAGTGTATTCCTTTAAAATATTATAGGTAATCTTAGTGAAAGAAGGAACCAAGTGATTAAACAGATAAAAAAGGTTAGAATAAAATGCATGTTATGGTCAGCTGTATATACACTAGAACAATATTTTTTCTGCCATGGCAATTATATTTTTCAGGTAAATTACGTATAAAAGATAACTGATTGTTGTTTTATCATAAAGCTGGTGCTTTAAAGTTCACTAAAACATCCATAAGCTTATTGATTAACACTACTGTTAAATTGAAAAATTAAGTGTACATGTGGAACATTAAAGAAAATAAATTTAAAACGAATTATTTTTTATTTGTATTCAACTGAAACGTTTTGTTACTATTCCATTTTTCTAGATAATTAAAGTATAAACTAGTTAATTATTTAACTATAATTAGAAAATGACACAAAACTTAATACTTATCTTTAAGATCATAATTTCAAATAAAAACTGGCAGGTATGTAAATATTTAATATCTGTAAATTATTAAAATTTCAGCACATTATTATCTTTCAGTTAATAAAATAATTTTATATCTTTCATGTTACATTGTAATTTTCAAGCCATTGTAATCCTTTTCATCTTTCTAAACCATGCGCCAAGAATAAAGCTTAAAATATATTCATTCCCTTTGTGGATTTTCTAATTCTTTCCGTTTTATCATAATTTAAAAACTATTCTTACCCTTTCATTTATCTTATCATACGTAGTCTTTTATTCTAATTTTCATAAAAGATAAAAGAGCAAGTATCTAAAAATATTTTCTTTCATTTGGGAAATACATGAATACACGTTACTTTAACATATGCTGCGTAGATTGTAATCTTATTTGACAATAAAACAAGGAAATTTCACAAATTGCTGGATAAAAGATAACAAGCTTTGTATTAAGAAATTGAATTCTAGAACCAATTCAGGAGTAGTTAAACAACAACTACAATTTCAAGCTTTTAGCTTTATGTTGAAAAGCGACGCAGATTTATTTTTTACTCTTTACATTTGGGATTTAGGTTTTCTAGAAACAACTTATATTGACTTTTATAAAACAGAACAAAAACCACTTATTTTTAAAAAAAATATATTTACAGCTATCAAAACATCTTCACGTTCTTTCTAAAATACTTTAAAAGCAATCGTATCTAGATAAATAACAATGCATACCTGCCAACTCTTCCGGATTTTCCGGAAGATTTTATTTTCATATTTAAAGTGGTAGTAATTATATACTATTTTTTTTTTTATAATCTTAATTTTTAAATGATATTGATCACCACTATTCTTACAAAAATTAAGCACATATATTAATATGCGTTACAGTCATGGTTGTCAACATAAGTTTTCTCAAATACAACGTATTTTTTTGCTTAAAATTGAAGTTTTAATTCCATTTTAATACCACTGGGAAAAATAATAATGGAAGGGATTAAAAATTGGCAGGTATGACAATGTAACGTAGGTGATAAATCGTATTTCAGCTGATACAAGCTCTGAAATGGAATGAAACATAAGTAAATTGTAACAGCAAATATTGCAATGGCTTTTATTTTCTGCCTTTTTCTCTGTTGTTGTGTGTTATGAATTTCTGCCTGACCTACGAAGGGCGTTGTAATTATGCATAATAACTATGAAAATGATTTAATTTGCTTAGTTTTTGAGATATTGTGAAGCAAAAACACATTAGAGGGTCCACAAATTTTAACCTTTCTTCTGATCAAGATATTAGAATCCTTTTTTCTAGATTACGGTTACCCAACTCCCAATAATTTGAGGGTGAAAAATTCCAGTCCGTTAAATAAAGGGCACAATTAATTTATTAGATCTATTTAGCTACCTGGTCTGGTCTTGTTGGTTGGTCGGGGTCCCTGAGGCCAAGATGGCCCTTTACCCCTTCATCATGAAGTAAAGATCGTTGAGGTGAAACCTTGTGGTGATAAGCATTATGCTAAAGTTGAAGCGGGGAGAAAATGGCACATTGCCATGGTACGGAAAAGCTGTGGTGACTTGAAAAAGAGTTGAGAGTAATCAACAAAAAAGAAGTGTACTGTGCTTTGCTTGAGGAAAACATCTCGCTGTTTTTAAGATTACTTATCTCGAATTCATAATTAACATCTCCAGTCTCCGCTAGTAACTAAACTGGCGAGGACCCGAGGGACAATAGATGTTAGTAAAGCCAGACTCCTACTTGCGAAACATGCTTCGACCAGTCGGTTTCAAACGCAAATGACCGCCTTTAACATGTCGGACAGGCTTAAATGCTACTAACGAAAGGTCAATGCAATCATCACGTTCACGTACGTCGAGGCTAAACAAGTTACTACTGCCGCTTACACGGTGTGTTCACGTTGGCTGGATTTGACAACTATTTCATCTTGATGTTCTGTCTTTCAAACATTGATCAGTGATCGACGTCGCAGAAGAACTGCAGTCATCAGGCTTGCATCAAACGCTCACGAAGAGAGGAAGAGATCATCGCTAAGGCAGGGAGGTGGTGACGACTGGCTGGCCGGAACTCATCCCGCTGCAAGGCGACCGAGCCCCCGGCTCGGAGAACTCGCAAGGCACGCCCGTCTCCTAAGGCGTCTTCAGCTGGAATGGTGGTGATTTAGCTACCAACTTTACTGGTATCACTTTAAGATTTTATTTTCATATTTAAAGTGGTACTGAATCTCATGATATTCCATTAAACTTTTAAAAGTATAATAATAAATACAAATGAGTTTGACCACTACTACACGTAAATAATTGTAGCAAATATAAAAGCGTATGATTAATTTCATATATATACCTGGCTATACAATTTTTCCCCTACTTCTTATCAGAAATTCCAAGTATCATAAAGAGAGAAACTTAAATGCTTTAATCTCATAGTTATGCTTTTAATGAGAGATATTATCCTTATTTTATAATTTTTACTGTTTGCTTCGATACCAAATTATAAAACTTTTGCAGGAAACGGAGTAGATGGCATTCCTGTTAGCAATAGCGAATTTCAACCTGGTCAAATTATAAACATATTTTTGAGTAGGATAATTTTTCGGTAATTGTTTTACTCCTACTAGGAAGATCTATTTTCGGAAGGAGTCAAAGTTGACGCGTATCTATTTGCATTGCTGCCAAGTAAGATGATCGTTGAGAAATATTTTTCTAACTGTTAGCAACATTAACGTTCTTGCGTATTAAATATTTTATTTTATGACCGCCGTTGAACAGTCGACCCAATCTGGGTTTACGAATACTAATGTTCAACGCCGTAGCCTTGTAATTTTGAACCAATCCAGAAGACAAGGAAACTCCTGGATCGGTACCCCAAGACGTATTGATTTGTTATGGGAACATGGAGGACTTTGAGACTCGACAGATTTAACGTGCATCGGTCACCATTTACTACACGGGGAGTTTTCAACCAACGGGTACCGAACCCACGAAGTCAACGTATTAAATATTGAAGTTTAGAGTTTAAAAATCTTTTTAAACTACCACGACGAATCAATAATTATTTTAAAAACAATACGAAGTAAAATTTCACCTCCATACCTGCCAACTTTTAATCCTTTCAAGGATGATATTCCCCAGTGGTAGTAAAATGAAATGTAAATTACTATTTTAGGCAGAAACATTTGCTGTATCATAAACAAGCTTATGCGGATTACTAGAACAGTATTATATATATTAATGTATATGTTTAATTCTTTTAGAAATAGTGGTGAATTGAAAATATTATAAATTAAGCAAGGAATATATAGAAAGCATACATTTTACTACCACTTTAAATATAGAAATAAAATTTTACTACAAATGCGTAAAAGTTGGCAGGTATGCACCTCGCTAGATATAAACATGTAAAACCTGGTGGGACAAAGTGGCATTTGATATTAACTTTTGAGTCATTTAAGTGTTTTTAAGCAGAAAAATACTTTAAATAAATTTCGCAAAATGAAGAATCCCGAATTAAAATATAAACTCAGCTATCACCAGACGAATATTTCCTAAAAATTTGGAAAGTTGGTAGTCTTGTAAAAATGTTTGGTTTAACTGAAATTTGGATTTTTCGTGATTATTTTTACTTAAAACCTTTTTTATTTTAACTATTTGCTTTTAAATTTTTAATAATAAGGTTTTTTTTCTTCTTTTTTCTCTTTAAAACCTGCTTTTATTCCTTGTTATTTCTTTTTTGTTAGATTGAACATTACTTTTATAAAACAAAGAATAATACATTCGAACATAAACTTAGCTACAGCTGCAAGAAGAAAGTTTCCCAAAAAGCGTAGAAAGTTGGCTGCTCTGATTCAAGTAAAAAATAGAAATTTAAAATCTATTTCAATTATTCTATACCGATCAACAATAGACGTATCCTCCCATATTTTATATTTTTGGATATATCTTTTCCCGTGGTAGTGAACCAAATCAACAGTTTGTGAATTAAGTAACAGAGATGCCAACTTGCTCCGGTTAGCAAATATCTATTTTAAAGTGGTAGTTTATCAATTGTGATTCTTAGTTTAATAAATTTAATTTTAGTAGATTTTTATCCGCCACTATTTCTAAGTAATTCGTAGACTTATATAATTCACCACTTTATAGAACTAATGTAATGCTATACCTTTTGATGACAAAAATGCAAGAAGTAAAGAAACAGCAACTGCATTTGATACAACATAACACCGAAAAGCAGCAGTGCCCATTGAAACAACTGCATCCTCGTAACTGTAGGCAACGTTATAAAAATAGTGTAACAAACCAAAACTTTGGGATGTTGTTGTTTTACGTAGATTAATCATTTCAGACATTTTTACTTTTGATGAAATGACTTTGAAAGACTTTCCAAATTTTCTACAGACCAAAGAATTTTTTTTAGGATATGAAACTTGTACAATATGTATTTTTCATAATCTACTTTAATCCATACTAACTCCATATTTTAAACTCTTAAACTTAAACCAAAGTTTACACCAATATGATTATTAAAACTTTCGTTTTGGGTCACGTGATATCGCATGACTCAATTCCTCCTTACACTCCGTGTCAATTAAACAAATCAAGAGGAAACATGATGCATATCATCATACAACTACTTTTACAGAAAATATGATGTATTCTCTCGAAAAGATAACATATTTATTACTGAAACTAAAATGGTTGCTAATAAAAAATTGCAAATCTCAAAAACCCATCAAATTAAGAACATTACATAATTACATTAATGTTACAAATTAATGTTACAAAAAGAACATTAATGTTACAAATTTTGTATCGAATATTTTTTAATCTTCAAAATAATGACAAATATATTTATAATTTTTATTTCACTTATTTAAATAAATTAAAATGTTATTTTCCGTCATTTTTTTATTTTATTATAAAACCCACTGACATGGAAAAGTGACATTTTCTTAAAATTCCATGTATAGAATTTCAGAATTTAGATCAGACTTCAGAATTTTATATTGTCTTACCATTTCCCAACGCATACCCACCCCAGCATTATTTTTCTGTAGAGTTAATTTCTTTTCCCAAAACGAAAAATGTGGCAGCATAAATTTTTCATATTTAGGTCTTATTATGAAAAAAATATACATATATAAGAGAGTGATGT
>NC_092209.1:23252884-23253885 GCF_043381705.1 Parasteatoda tepidariorum | reverse complement strand
AGTGGAATGTTTTAAAATGTTTATTTATACTGTTCATAGTCACTTTAGACCTAGACACCACTCTTATAATTATTTCTGAAGCAGTTCAAAAGTTAGAAGAGTATTTTCAGACAAAAATAGGCACCCTGTTTGCATATATTACATTTCAGAAACTCAACAGCGTTTTTCAGCCGGTTAATGGGCAAAATAGGCAATGGAATTTAATATTTAAGTTGTCCTTCATTACCGTATGCAAATTCTTAAAAACTCTACATTTTACACCATTTTAAGCCGTGGTGCATAATTCGTTCCGTGAGAAAGATTTTTGCTTCATTTATAGCTTTTTAAAGATACATTGATGTATTTTAGAAAGAGCATGAAGAAATTATTTTAATAAAAACCAAAGACATTATTGAGACAGTTTCCCATTAAGTAAAATTCTGTGCTTTCTCAAATTTTTTCTTTCACTTCAAATTCTTATATTTTTTTTTTTATTCTTCTATTTTTAAAAAAAACTTTTTTTTTCCAAATGACAGGCACTGAATTTGAATCTTTTGCCTATACTATGTCAGAATTGTTGCTCATTTCGCGTTACCCAGTGGGCACCTGTGAACCAAAGTCACGGAGGCGAGCAACATTGCCCACGCCACACTGCCACAAACCCGTTTATAGGGTGGGCCACATTCACACATCACACACACACACACAACAGAGGACAGCACAAAGAGAGAGAGAGAGAGAAACATCCATGCCCAGAGCGGGATTCGAACCCGCAGTCTATGCCTTCGCAGTCAGGCACGCTAACCGCTCGGCCAGCTGGCCGGCTTTAAAAAAACTCTTTTTCTTGTCAAAATTGTAAGTCAGTATCAATAACATTACTCCCTTTTTATAATGTTCATATATCCTGTATTATACAGCTCAAACCATTTATTATATTAATGCCGTATTCATAATGTATAAAAATAAAAAGAATGATACTTGTTAAGAGGTATTAAAATGTGCTCTAATATGAGTGTTAAATT
>NC_092209.1:23211992-23252868 GCF_043381705.1 Parasteatoda tepidariorum | reverse complement strand
AATTGGAAAGATATGTATTTATTTCTTGTTAGAACCATTTTTATTTTTTTAGTTTAATATTTTAAGAGTAAACAATGCATTTTTTAAATTAATTAAACTTAATACATATTATTATTTCAAGTTTTATTTTATTCTTTTCAACCTAAGACAATTAATGAAATAGTGAAAACAAAAACTGATGAAAAGAAGAAAAAAATAATAATATATTTTAAACAAGCATTATAATGTAAAAAGTCAAGGAAAGGAAACAACTTTAAAACAAAATAAACACATTAAAAAGTTTTGTATTTAAAATTTATTTGTTGTATATTTTGTTTATTTTTAAAGGGTATCCAGAATTCATGTAAAGAGTGATCTATGTTTTAACCCTTTGTCGCAGATGGCACATATATGTCCCTTTAATATATATATTTTTTCTTATGTTCTAACTGCAAACAAAACTATATTTTGATATTTTTTAATTATAAAAAAACAATCTGTTGTTGTTGTTTCTAATGTCGCTTGCCAATATCAGCAAGCCTACTCGATGAAACCATGTTCATTTAACACGTTCACATCCCACCGGTGGGTGGGTCACGCTGGATTGTTTCATCGTGCGGCGCACCGGAGTAAAAACTGGTAACAAATAAATTTCATTTTTTAGTTTTTTTCCGGGAATAATAAAAATCCATAACTACCAATTGTTTTTAATGGATGCAATTTTTATATTGAATTGCTTCTTCGCCTTAAAAAATTTCCTTAAAGTGAATTGTTATTACTGAGAATAGATTAACTCCTCCCGAATATTATCTAATGTAGAAATAGTTCTTCTACCAGTATTTTCTCTTTTCCGTCCCGCTTTCAGGCGCAACACGTGAACGCGTTAAGGTTAAAAATGCGTTTCTTGTTTTTCAGTGGAGCCATCTATGATTAGGAACACGACTTAAGCCACACAGGCGTCTCAGCCCATTTATAAGGCGGACCTATTCATACATCCATTTATTCATCCACATATCATAATTGTAAATTGAACCAGGAAACGATCAATCTCCAATTCAGTATTCTCAGGTATAACAGAATCAGTCACTAAATATTTCTTGGATTATCGAACTATATTTCTACTAAAATAAAAAATGCAACCAAATAGCTTGAATTTTTTTTTTATTCGTGTTCAAAAGTGTTTCACTAATAGATTATGTAATCTAAGGGACTTTTAACCCCTTGGGGACGGGTGATTCAGAAAAGCATTCGTACAAAATCAGAATCAAGTTGTAATTAAATAAAAAACGGTAACTTAAATGTAGTCNTGAAAAGGTTTTGCATAACTTAACTAAAAAAAAGTGGAGAATCATATAAACCGACTAAATGTTTAGAAATAGTGGTGGATAAAAATCTATTAAATTGAATTTATTAAACCAAGAATCACACTTAATAAACTACCACTTGAAAATATTTATTCGGAGTCCGAAGCAAGTTGGCATCTCTGGAAATGGCAATTGTTCTGCTTTTTGTTTATTAGAAAATGCTTCATTTCAAACTGGCAATTGTTTTGTTTTTTGAAATTAAATGCTTATGCTTTATTTTGAATCAGTTTTACTCATATCGATCATTTAATGCTCTGGGGGAAGTGTTAAATATAAGAACATCTTAAGTAAATATATGAGGAAAGTCAACAATAATAATCATTCCGTAAATATCAGTAATCGAAGAAAGTTTTAACTAGGTTAGTAAGCAGGCACTCAAAATTACTAAACGTAGTAAGAATATTATTGTATTTTACTATGTTCTTAATATTTTAATACTTTATTTACTTTAAATAAATATCTGACTCGTAATTTGAGTTTTGGTATTAAAAAAATCCTAAGAAGTTTTCAACTTCGTCATAACAAAACTCATGACAATTTTTTTTTCTGTTTGAGCACGAACTCTGGAGAAATAATATAAATTTTATTTATGTTCTTATTTATTCTTTTAAATATTATATTTTCTAAACTAAGGATGTATTAAAAAAACTTTAACATATTTGTTTACTTCAAAATAAATATTTTTTAAGGAATATATTTATTTTTATTGATATGGAGAATATTTTCGTAAACTAAATAATGACAGATGTAATGATTACAAATTCTACTTTATTCTACGTTTATACACATTCTGAATATATTTTGTTCATACAGGATTATCGATAAAAAAGGAATTGAAAAAAAAAAATTCTATCTATCATAGTCTTTTCTTCAGTTTACGTTTTTTAAGTTTTTACGTCATTTGATACGAGAAAAACTGCTTTTTTTCCTTTTATTCGTCTCAATGACGTCAATCGAAAAACACAAAACAGCAAAGATTACATCACCAGAAGTGAATTCGAATGTGTATGAAACTGAAATGGAGTCGGATTTGAAAGCACTCAGTTGATTTCCCAGTGGTTGTCATTCTGGATTGATATAGCTATTCGTACATTTATTGGATTATTCGTGAATTGCTAAACTATATTATGGGGCCCATTCACGACGCCGCATTAAATACAGAATTTGTATCATCATTGGTTTTGACATGCACATAAAAAAATGCATTACACAAAATTATTAAAACTCTTTAGTATAAAATAAATATTGTGTTAGTGATGTTATGTAAAAAGTACTACTTTTACATTAAAGTACTAGTACTAGTAAAAGTACTAGTACACCAGAAAGCCTCCACATGGTTTTTATAAGTAGTCTATGCAGACTATTTAAAAGGTGAATCAGCTTTGCACATGAACCCAAATTCCTCTTATAAGTAATTGGGAGAAATTTATCTTATATATTTGAGAATAGTGGTGGTTGATAAGTAAATAAGACATACCAATCATATTCATAAATTTAAAAAAATTTTAAAGATATATTTGCTACCACTTTCATAATGTTACAAAATTTCCTATTAAACGATTATTTTATTTCCTCCATAGTGGTCTGTCTGATCGGACTGCCTATAAGAAACCGTGCGAAAGCTTTCAGTTATAGGAGGCGTAGTCACAGACCACTTTTACTCCTGCCATCTGAGCATGTGAGGTACATTTTTAGATAAAATTTTTTAAACGTTTGTACGTTCGCGCCGGGGTGACCCACCGGTGGGTCACGCTAGATTGTCTCATCGGGCGGTGTCCTGAGTAAAAACTGTTAAATAAATTTCATTTTTTAGTTTTTTTCCGGGAATAATAAAAATCCATAACTACCAATTGTTTTTAACGGATGCAATTTTTATATTGAATTGCTTCTTCGCCGTGATAAATTTCCTTACAGTGAGTTGTTATTGTTGAGAATAGATTAACTCCTCCCGAATATTATCTAATATTGAAATAATTCTTCTACCAGTATTTTCTCTTTTCCGTCCCGCTTTCAGGCGCAACACCCGGCGTGAACGTGTTATTGTAATGGTATGAAATTCGCGTTTTGAGGATTAATTGATATGAAAATATAAGGGTTTTCTTTATAATGAGTGTAATTCTAAAAATAATATATCTTTATAAAAAAATAAAGGAAAACAATTTAACTATTGAAATATTTGCTCTTTTGATTCGTGTTTAATCTCTTTCAACTGAACTTAAAAAAATACACAGGTAACGATACCTAACTAGTCTATATAGCAATATAAGATGCTTAAATGAGTGAAAGTACAAAAATGCACTTTTTGTTTGTAAAATGCTTATAAATTCTAAACTATAATTTCTGTCATCTTTACATTAGTCTCGTTCAATTCGACATGAATATCTAATCTTTACATGTTTCGATAAATCCAGGAGGGCGTACTCAAGTACGGAAAGTGCGCACTCAAGTACGGAATATATTTCTTACATGTTCAGGTAGATAAATCTCGGATAGCAATGTAAAGTGCAGAGTACGGAATGTATTTCTTGCATGGTCAGATAAATTCTGGATAGCAATGCAAAGTGCATGCATAGATACGAAATATATTTCTTAGACGTTTAAATACATTCTGGAATACAGTGTAAAGAGCGTTCCAAAATATGGATTATATCTCTTACACGTTCAGATAAATTCTGTATAGTAATGTAAAGTGCATGCCTAAGTGTGAAACATATTTCTTAGAAGCTCAAATAAATTCTGTATTACGATGCAAAGATCATACCTGATTACGGATTATATCTCTTACATGCTTAGATAAATTCTGTATTGTAATGTAAAGTGATTATATAAGTACGCATCTCTTATACATGAAAAATGTGACAACGTTTGAATAAGTTCTTCTACTGAATTGTTTATAGTTCGAATGGGAGACTATACACACACACACACACACACACTTGCTTAGATAGCAATATCAAATTCGTAAGTAAGTATAAATTTGTACTTTTTAGTACATAAATGATTAATTACTTCCAAACTATTAGTCTAATCGTTGATTAGCCCCTTCAATTCACGCGGAAAAAAATGCATATGAAAATAAGCTTAACTTGCCAGTTAAGCTTATTTTCAGTCCCCCTCCCTCTAATCACTCCTATTTTCCTGAAAAAAAGGGAAATATAGGAGAGTAGGAGAATTTTCAGTATCAGTTATATTATTATAACAAAGCTTCCTATGAAAAAAATCGTGGGTATTAATTTTTCCAGAGAACGAGTTTAGTTTTATTGTACTATTAGCAAATCTTACGTTCATACATTAATTAAATCATAAATGATTTTGTTTTGTTGATTATTTTTTATTACCTGATATTGAAAAAAAAACAGTTATAATTAATTTCTTAAAATGCAAAACTATAATGTTTTTTAAAGACTCGTATATAATTAGAAATTTAAAATATTGATATCGAAAGAATAGGTGGAATGTTTTAAAATGTTTATTTATAATGTTCATAGTCACTTTAGACCTAGACACCACTCTTATAATTATTTCTGAAGCAGTTCAAAAGTTAGAAGACTATTTTCCGACAAAAATAGGCACCCTGTTTGCATATATGAAATTTTAGAAACTCAACGGCGTTTTTCAGCCGGTTAATGGGCAAAATAGGCAATGGAATTTAATATTTAAGTTGTCCTTCATTACCCTATGCAAATTCTACATTTTACACAACTTAAAGTCGTGGTGCATAATTCGTACCCTGAGAAGGATTTTTGCTTCATTTATTGCTTTTTTAAAGATACATTGATGTATTTTAGAAAGAGCATGAAGAAATTTTTCTAATAAGAACCAAAGTCATAATTGAAACAGTTTCTCATTAAGTAAAATTCTGTGCTTTCTCAAATTTTTTCTTTCACTTCAAATTCTTATATATTTTTTTTATTCTTCTATTTTTAAAAAAAAACTTTTTTTTTTCCAAATGGCAGGCACTGAATTTGAATCTTTTGCCTATACTATGCCAGAATTGTTGCTCATTTCGCGTTACCCAATGGGCACCTGTGAACCAAAGTCACGGAGGCGGGCAACATTGCCCACTCCACAAACGCGTTTATAGGGTGGGCAACATTCACACATCATACACACACACACCACAGAGGACAGCACAAAGCGAAAGAGAGAAACATCCATGCCCAGAGCGGGATTCCCGCAGCCTATAGCTTCGCAGCATGGGTGAAAGCCCTTATATAGCAAGACGGAAAAGATGAAAAACTGGTACGAAAGACATTTTATTATAGCATTTTTTTCGAGAAAAATAAAATATCTGTAACTACCAATATTTCTTTCATAATTGTGATGTATATATCAAACTGCTTCTTTTCCGAGATAAAATAGATAATGTAGAGTAGTTTAAAAAAAGAATGAGTAAACTCCCCCCGAAAACTAACTATAACTGAAATGGTTTTACTACCAGCCTTTTTTCTTTTCCGTCTCGCTTTCACCCCTGCTTCGCAGTCAGGCACGCTAACCGCTCGGCCACCTGGCCGGCTTTAAAAAAACTCTTTTTCTTGTCAAAATTGTAAGTCAGTATCAATAACATTAATCCCTTTTTATAATGTTAATATATCCTGTATTATACAGTTCAAACCATTTAATATATTAATGCCGTATTCATAATGTATAAAAATAAAAAGAATGATACTTGTTAAGAGGTATTAAAATGTGCTCTAATATGAGTGTTAAATTCGTGTTATTGTGTAACTCTTAAGTGCTTTTTTTCAGTGGTATTGCTCTTAAAGTTTTTTTTAATATTTAAATATAAGATAGATCTTTACAGATATTATTGTTAAACGGACACATAATTTTATGCTCAATACTTCTGTCCGATGCATTTGATATTTTCATTTAAAGCGTAGATAACACTATCCTTTGTAGTTAGAGAATTAAAAATTTGTGTTTAACAGATATGTCAAGTTTAGTATTGAGTTGAATAAATTTAAATCTCTTGAATTTGAAATGCCGTTTTGATGAAAGTATATTTATGTTTAAATTTACTTGTAATGAATAAATGTAATACTTCTTTAATTTATAAAATATTTGATAGATTATTAAAAAGGAAAGTAATTGATATTTGGTCGAATTACCCTCTGGTCATTGATTGCGACAACATTATTTTGCTTTTCGCTGCAACTTCCGATATATGGCAATTCGTTCGTTCGTTGTTCTGGCATCTGAGGCCTACATGGCCCTTTTCCCATTCATCTTGAAATATCCCATGACGGGAACATACATAGGAAAGATGTGATGTAGGCTCGGAATAGAACCTGAAATGAGGTAAAAATGAAGAAAGGAATCATGTGAGGTGTAGCAGGCATGATGGTGGGGCTCCATATCTACATCTTTTGGGTTGGGAGCAAGGAGATGAGTAGAGCGACTATTTTCTCGTCATTCAACAGTTCCTGGAGTTCTTTGACAATGTTCAGGAATCTAGCTACATTGCTGAGGGCATCTTGAGGTTTCGATATATGGCAAATATTGATGCCAACTGGCGTGAAGATTTTATTTTCACAATTAATGTGGTAGCGAAATTTATGTAATCGCAATGTATTCTTTCTTAAATAAATGCGATTAAAATAATTTCGATTATCGTTAAATATTTATGGTAACTAGCTAGACCTGTAAGAATGCTTGCAGATTTTAGCTATACTTTACCTATTATACATGCAACATGCCATCTAAAAAGAATTGTCCTTTCCTTTTAAAAAGGGAATTTTTTTAAAAGGAGTTGTTGTTAATAATGCCACTTGTTAACATAAGCAAGTCTGCTATGAGAATCCAGGCGATTTTTAGACAGAGGGTGCGTTTCTTGTTTTACAGTAGCGCCATCTATGGGTAAGAATACGACTTCAGTTACATACAAGTCAAAGCATGTTTTTTACATAGAGAACCCATTCATACCCCATTCATTCAACCACAGACAGTAATTTTGACCTGAACCAGAGGACGATCAGTCTCCAGTTCAGTACCCTCAGAGGTCTTTTGTATTGTACATTCGTTGTTGAACAGTCAATCAATTTTAGGGCTTACCACAACTAATGTTCAACTCCGTAGCCTTGTAAACTTGAAGCCAATCCAGATGATCCAGAAGACAAGGAAACTCCTGGATTAAGTATCGGGAAAAATTTGCTTCCGAGGAGGACTTTTTGGTGTAATGCACGGTACACGGAGAGGAAAACCACTAAAACCTCCCACGGTTAGCCTGACGGCAAGGATACTTTTGCCCACGCTTTAATTAATTAATAATTGAAATTTTAATTAATTAATAATTAATCACATTAAATTTAATTATTATTAATTTATTTTAATGAATTTAACTATTTTAATGAATGTAAAAATTTTATTTAATTAAAGTTGGAGGAAAAAAATTTATAGAAGTTTTTTTTTATTCGTTTAGTTTCTTTACGATATCGTCTACACAAATTATTGAACCGTTAAGATTGATATAAGGGTTAAATGAAACTTTTGGCTAAATTTACTACATTTAATTACGTGAAATGACCTGTTAGGGCAAAAAATAATAATGTTAATAACAAACCCTGTTAGGAAACAAAAGGGATAATTTATGTTTTCAAACTCAGCTGTTAGTCAAAAATTTTGTTAGATTAAAATTTTAATGATTTTAAAATTTGTTATTAGAAGGTTTTGATAGATTTTCTTTATAAAGAGAAATTTACTGAATCTAAGCGAAAGGCATAAATGTCATATTTCTTGGAGAACCTATCATCATTGACTGCGAGAATGTAATTCACAATTCCGGCATAAATGCCGATATATGATATTCATCATAATATAGTTTAAATTTCAAAAACCATTCATAAATTGGGCCATATTTCATAAAATACTTCAAATTTATTTGAAATTATTCTATCTTTTAGTGGAAGTATTTTCTATCGATGAATTTAGCTGGAGAATACTACGAATGGTATAATAAAAAAAAAGCGAATTATACTCGGAAATTGCCTGTAACGTTTGAATGGTAAAATAAAAACAGTTTTTTTAAGAATTCTGATAATAGTTTGTTCCAAAAGTCTAAAGAGAACTTTTTTTGTTCAAGAAAAAACAATCAAAGATATTATCACCCGCATAAACAAAAATGGTGAAACATATTATCTGAATAAAATTATCTCCTGAGATTATATCACTCTTGAATAGACTTACAATCAGAAAAGTTTGAGCCGCGATGACTCAGGGGATAGAGCGTCCGCTCTCCAATGCCGCGAGTCGGGTAGACGGATCATGGGTTAGAGTCCCCTTGCCGTTAGGCTAACCGTGGGAGGTTCTCGTAGTCTTCCTCTCCATGTTACCCAAATGCGGGTTAGCTCCATCAAAAAGTTCTCCACGAAGGCAAACTTCTCCCATTACTCAATCCAGGAGTTCCCTTGTCTTCTGGATTGGGTTCAAAATTACAAGGTTACGGAGTTAAACAATAGTAGTCGTATACCCATGAAATTGTGTTGGCTGTTCAACGACGGTTATAAATTAAAATAAAATCAGAAAAGTTTAGAGCCGCGGTGGCTCAAGGGATAAAGCCTTCGCCTTTCAATGAGATGAACCGAGTTCAAATGTCAGTAATGGCTGTCATAGGCTTCTATTGAGTTAACCAACAATCTATAAAATCTCATATGGCTAGGGGGAAAATTACAATTTTTGGTTTTGAAGGTCCATTCTCTCCTTTAAGTGATCAAAACTTTGGCTCGCTTTCTTGAGTTTACTATTGGAACTATATTTCTCAGGCTGCGGCTACTCTTTATGTTTGGGGGAACAGAAATTCGAATCCGTCGAGAGAGGAAAAAGGCATACTTATGTAGAAAGTACACGCTCTAGAGTCTATTTCGTAACTTAAAACATCCGCTGTACTAATTAATTATCATATTTGAGATCAATCACTCCAACCATTAAGAATGAGTCCTATAACATGCAGATCCAATCATTAGATCAAAAGTTATTCAGGATGTATTTGTTGCAAACTGTATAATTGTTCTGTAATTATTTTACTAAAATTCTGCTAAAATTATATCATTAAATAGATAACATATTGCTAATATTATTAAAAACAGCCTTTCCTAACTATTTATAATGATATTTGAACTAAAAATCTGACATTTATGCTCATTTTCTTATTGAGATCAAATGATTAGGTAAAAATATTCGCAGTTCTAGCATTAAGTAAAACCTACAAAACAAAAAATCATACATTAAAACAAATATTTATCTACCACTAAAATTTATTTTTTTAAAATTTGAGAATATATTAGCAGTCTTCTCAATCAAAAAACTAATCGCGACAAGCATACAATTAATGGTACTGTCAACGGAAATACTATAGCCTTGATCAAGGTTCGTTCAAGCTTATCTTATTTTATTGAATGTAATTTCAATTTATAAACTACCACTAAAATAAAATTAATATACATTATAATCAATATCTTGAATTTGAATCTATTGTATCATGGTTATGGTTAATTAGTCTTCAAGTTTAAAAGAAGTGTGTCCTTGAGTAAATTTTGACAGGAAACGCGATGTGTAAATAAAAAGCTCACAAACTGAACTTGAACTCTTTGGAGCCTTTGCCAAATCAATACCTTCCAACTTTTACGCATTTGGTGTTAAATTTTATTTCTATCTTTAAAGTGGTAGTAAAATGCATGATTATTTTTTAAATATTCCTTGTGTTTATAAACTTAATTTGTAATCTTTTTGACCACCACTATTTTTTAAATAATTAAGCATATATATTAATATGCAATGCTATCGTGGTTACCATTATAAGCTTTTCAAAATACTGTGTATGTTTCTGCCTAAAATTGTCATTTAAATTCCATATTACTACCACTGTGAAAAATCCTACTCGAAAGAATTAAAAGTTGGCAGGTATGCAAATCTTATAACACTGCGTGTTAGTAGAGACCGAAACTCAGAAAATACACTTAGTGTCGAACAAATACACAACTTCAAATCAATATCGTTGGAGATTAAAATTTAATTCGTTTCACGACCTTATCAACAGTTTTACTTTGAAAAGTCTGATACATAAGTCCGAAGAAAATATATATTTATTATTTGTAAGAATGAGTAGCCGGCGACCACCTACTCCTTTTTAAATCAGAATCAAAGTGGCAGAGAATCATCAGTTTTAAGTCAAAAATACGTTCATTTCATTTTTAAATTATACTAAGCATTCGTAAAATTTACGTAAAACTAAACGTCGGATTCCAGCAAAAATTGGTTATCCAAAAAACGTAAAACTTACGAAAAATTATATGTAAATAAATTAGTTAAAATTATTACGTAAAATTTACGAATAGTTTCATACCGAAATTTAAATAGTAAATTTGCTTAGTCAATAATACGTAAAATACACAGAAGCAATTTTAATAAAACTAAATAGTAAATTTTTTCCCCGTCAATCTTTCTTAAAATATAAGGAAGCTATCTTACCGAAAGGTAATTGGTGAAATCCATTCCATTAATTTTACGTAAAATATACCAGTTTTTTTTAAACCAAATTACTCAATGGTAATATCATTCCGTCAATATTACGTAAAAATTTACGTATAGACTTTACCAATTTCCCAACAATTTACGTATTATGCTACATGGGAAAAGATTTCTGGATATTTAAAATCGCACATTTAAAACAATATGTATAGCAACAAAACAGCTAAAATATTGCGTAGAAATTCCCAACTGTTTAAACGACATAGCCTGTAGTTGTTCAAGGCTTTTAGGTTCCGTCTGAGCCATATTGATATTGATAGAGTAATAATGTAGGATTTTTCATTATGAATTTTGAGAAAAAGTATTGAAAGAAAAGAAAAATAACATAATTATTGCAATTATGAGGTAAATTATAACGTTGAACTATTTGTCGCACCATAGGGTGCTTTCGCAACCAATAAGAAGATTGGAGTTAACCCTTTAACGGGCCGTTTATTTCTAGTAAAGGTAAATTAAAGTATTTTTGGAATTGAAATTGTTTTAAGAACAGTAATTGATATATATAAAAAAAACTCATTTAGTTAATAAAAATGCCATTTTTTTGGTGGTAAATATATTTAACATGACCTATTAGGAACTTACTGACTTTTATTTTTCTTTATTTATAAAATAAATTCCTTAAATGCTACAAACTTCGAAAGGAATTATGTATTTATAACTTTTATACGTTTTTTAAAAGCGACAAATGGCTACCAATTTTATTCAAACTCACTTCAAGAAAGCTGAAGTTATTGAAAAATGGAAACCTAAATTAAAAATGGTAAAACGTGGTGGTAAGTATACTTACCACGGCCTTGAAAAGGGTTAATAGAAGTAAGAAGATCAACTACAGCGCTAATCTCTTGTAGCGTATAAATGAAAAATATAAGTACCAATTAAATTAATAAAGAATTTTTTAAATTTTTCTGATAAAATAGTATCGCTCGTACAAAAGCGAGCTTGGGGTTCGATTTTAGAATCTACAATTAGCAATTTTGCTTCAAAAATATTGTAATAATTTACAGCTGAGCAATTTTGGGCTTTATTTTTTTGTAAAATTGTGCATTTAGTGACATTCAATCAACAATGTTCTAATTTTGGTACGTATATTTTTTTTTCAAACTCTAAAAGACTTGTAACTCAAAATTTTATTTCAGAACTAGTTGAAGAAGCTGGACATTCCTATCAATCGGAATAATAATACAAAAATACATAATTTTTGCTGACATATTTTTTTTTTACTAAATTAGTTAAAGAAGAAACTTTCCATTTTATTTCTATGCAAACCTGGAACAATTATTTTCATAAAAATAGTTTTTCTGCCACTGCAAAATTGGTTCTGGAGGAAAAAGGTTGAGATTCTTTCAAAATATAAAATTATTTATTGTTTAATCCAAATGCCCAAATGTTCAGAGAAAATAGCTTTTTTTTTTAAAATCTTGAGCAAGATTTATAGTCAGTAAATACTTCTAAATATTTGCCGTTCCGCAACACTCAACAGTTTATGTTAAACTTTTCTCAGTTTTATTAGACATATCTTATTTAACCCCTTGGGGACGGGTGATTCAGAAAAGCATTCGTACAAAATCAGAATCAAGTTGCAATTAAATAAAAAACGGTAACTTAAATGTAGTCTTTGCTAATTTGACAGACTTACTTTGCTTTTATTTTAATTATTGTCAGTTTAATCATATATATAATCAATGTTAATTCAAAGTATAACTAAATAGTTTTATTTTGAACAAAGTAATGGTGAATTAAATAAATCAAACAATTATAACTCCGCCCACAAATAAACTGCTAAAGAAATGCTTTGATTACCAGTTTTATCTTTTTACCCTGATTGATACGGTTTTTTCCTGTCACGTATTTGTGACAGTCGGCGCGAAAGGGTTAACGAAGTGGAATGCTCTAACCTTTTATAGGTTTTATGATTTGTGTAAGCATGAGTGCCAACTCATCCGGTTTCCGTGGAAGATTTGATTTAATATTTAAAGTGGTAGCAAATTCATGGCCTTTAAACTTTTTGAATTATAATAATAATTAAAAGTGAGTTAGACCACTACTACATATAAATAATTACAACAAATAACTGAAAACTTCATAGTTTTTAAGGTAGCTAATTGCAATTTGGTCAAAATATAACTTCCTTTTTGAGAAAGATTGATTTTCGTTAATTGTTGGGAAATTCACTTTCAGATAGAGTGAAAGCTCGTGGGTATGCACAAAATCTCGGCATTTGCCTGGAATGATGGCGCTACATTATTGGGGATGCCATTATTAGGCTTCGAATAAATATTTTCACGTGGTATTATTTTAATGCATGATTCTTGTTTCAGGATATTCAATTTAAAGGATTTTTACTCGCTATTCTTTTCTAAAAAATTCAAAGGTTATGCAAAACGTAACTTTGTTTTACTCGCTACTCTTTGTAACTAATTCAAAGGTTATGCAATACGCAACTGTGTTTGTACTCGCTACTCTTTCTAAATAATTCAAAGGTTATGCAAAACGTAACTTTGATTTTACTAGCTACTCTTTCTAAATAAGTCAAAGCTTATGCAAAACGTAACTTTGTTTTTACTCACTACTCTTTCAAAATAATTCAAAGGTTATGCAAAACGTAACTTTGATTTTACTCGTTACTCTTTCTAAATAATTCAAAGGTTATGCAAAACGTAACTTTGATTTTACTCGCTACTCTTTCTAAATAATTCAAAGGTTATGCAAAACGTAACTTTTGTTTTACTCGCTACTCTTTCTAAATAATTCAAAGGTTATGCAAAACGTAACTTTGTTTTACTCGCTACTCTTTCTAAATAATTCAAAGGTTATGCAAAACGTAACTTTGTTTTTACTCGCTACTCTTTCAAAATAATTCAAAGGTTATGCAAAACGTAACTTTGTTATAGTTAATTCGTGTTGAGCCACGTCAGAAGTTAACAAAATTAAGCGACCATCAGAAAGTTTTAGTTTATGGTTCTCTATCTCGCAACCATTTTTTAAATTGGAGAATCCGGGACTGCTGGCATCTCTGCATCATCAGGGATACCAGCTCCCTAGGCAGGCCTGAAAGCGAGACGGAAAAGAGAAAATACTGGTAGGAGAACTATTTCTATATTAAATAATATTCGGGAGGAGTTAATCTACTCTTAACTATAAAAATACACTATAATTAACTTTTCCTCGGCGAAGAAGCAATTCAGTATAAAAATTTTATCCGTTAAAAACAATTGATAGTTATAAATTTTTATTATTCCCGAAAAAAAGCTAAAAATTTAAACTTATTAGTTACTAGTTTTTACTCTTTTCCGTCTAGATATATATAGGATTTCAGCCCTGTCTCTACGATATGTGGGAACATTTCTTATAGTGATAGCTAGCTCGGAGTTTTACTGGATGATTCTTAGCTTTAACCCTTTGCACTCAGATGTGGCCTGTGAGGCGACATCAATACTAAATTTACAAAAGTGTCAACTTAAATGTATCATATTTATTAAGTTTCCTATATATTTTATCTAACGTTGTATCTTTCATTAAGTATAAAACGTTATTATATTAATATCATGATTTCAGCTCTACAACACAGCATGCTACTCTAGCCGCCAACTGCCTTACTTTCCTCCAATTATCTATGCCAATACTGACAGTTGCCATAGGGCAAAGAACAGATTTAGAGGTTTAGTGCCCGGTAAAGCGGGCAGGTTCCTCACCAGTAACAAGATCGTCGTTGTTTCTCAACTAACTCATCACATTTATACCAACCTTTATGCTATCTAATTGTACCTAAATTATTTATGCTGTCTTTTTAATATTTAAAATCTAACATCCATTCAAAAATCGGATGCAACAGGAAATGAAAAAAAAAAATTGCAGTGATAGATTTGCTAACTCTTTGAGTGTATTATTTTAAGATACTATAGGTCACCTTAGTGAAAGAAGGTACCAAGTGATTAAACAGATGTAAAAGGTTAGAGTAAACTACATCTTATGGTCAGTTGTACATACACTAGAACAATATTTTTTTCTGCCATGTCAGTTATTTTTTTAAGTCAAAATGCGTATCAAAGTAGCTGCCTGTTGTTTCTATCACAAAGCTGGTGCTTTAAAGTTCACTAAAACATCCATACACTTATTAAATGACACTATTGTAAAATTGGAAATTTAAGTGTAAATGTAGAACATTAAAGAAAATAAATTTAAAACGAATTATTTTTTATTTGTATTCAACTAAAACGCTTTGTTACTATTCCATTTTCCTAACTAGTTAAAACATAAACTAGTTAGTTATTTAACTATTATAAGAAAATGACATAAAACTTAATACTTATCTTTAAGATCATAATTTCATATAAAAACTGTAAATTATCAAATATTAAAATTTCAGCACATTTTAATCTCTCAGTTAATGAAATAATTTGATATCTTTCATGTTACTGTGTAATTTTCACCTCATTGTAATCCTTTTCATCTTTCTAAACCGTACGCAAAAGAATAAAGCGTAAAATATTTCGTTCCTTTATCGTTTCTGGATTTTCTAATTCTTTCTATTTTATCATAATTTGAAAAATAATCTTACCCTTTTATTTATCTTATCATACTTTTAAAACGTATTCTTTTATTATAAATTTCATAAAAGATTAAAAAGCAAATCTCTAAAAATATTTTGTTTCATTAGGGAAATACATGAATACACGTTACTTTAAAATATACTGCGTAGATTGTAATCTTATTTGACAATGAAACAAGGAAGTTTCACAAATTGCTGGATAAAAGATAACAAGCTTTGTATTAAGAAATTGAATTCTAGAACCAATTCAGGAGTAGTTAAACAACAACTACAATTTCAAGCTTTTAGCTTTATATTAAAAAGCGACGCAGATTTATTTTATACTCTTTACATTTTGGATTTAGGTTTTCTAGAAACAAATTATATTGACTTTTATAAAACGGAAAAAAACAATTTCCTATTTTCTTAAAATATATATATAGGATATATATATATACAAAACAATTTCAACATTTCTTTTTAAAATTCTGTGAAAACTGCCGTTTCTAGATAATAAAAAAAACAATATAACGTAGGTGATAAATCGTATTTCAGCTGGTACAAGCTCAGAAAGGGAATGAAACATAAGTAACACAGCAAATATTGCACTGCCTTTCATTTTCTTAATTTTTCTCTGTCATGTTTAGTGGGCAGTTTCCTTTTCAAAAACATATATTGTGGTAGGACTATTGTTTCAATTTTGTCTTTTATCTAAGAGAATTGAAAGTCTCCCTTCCACCATAACTTATAAGTGCTTTAAGTTTCTATCACTATATCTAGAACTATAAGGTGCAGGGACATTTCGAAATGGAATGGTAACAAACAGTTGATATTAGCCATTTAGTTGAATAACATACCACATTAGGTGAATACCACTTTTTTCTTATAGCCACTTTTTGCACCACTTCAACATAAAAAGTCGGGATAAAACGGGTTAATTTGCTCGTAGTTTTTGAGATATTGTGAAGCATGCAGAGGGCAAAAACACAATTAGAGTGTCCACAAATTTTAACTTTTCTTCTGATTAAGATATTAGAATCATATTTTCTAGATTGCGGCTACCCAACCCCCTATAATTTGAAGGTGAAAAATCCGAGTCCGTGAAATAATAGGGCGCATTTACCTTGATATATCTATATAGCTACCAACTTTTTCGGTTTTTACTTAAAGATTTTATATTCATATTTAAAGTGGTAGTGAACCTCATGATATTCCATTAAACTTTTAAAATTATAATAATAAATACAAATGGGTTTAACCACCACTACAAGTAAATAATTGCAGCAAAGCCCCGCTCTGTAAAAGAGTATTTTTAATTTTATATATATACATGCTATAAAATTTTTCCACTACTTCTTATCAGAAATTTCAAGTATCATAGTTACGCTTTTAATGAGAGATATTATCATTAATTTCCAATTTTAACTATTTGATTCGCTACCAATTTATTAAAACTTTTGCAGAAAGCGGAGCAGTTGGCACCCCTGTTTACGTTAGCAATTTTAAACTGCTCAAAATATAAATATATTTTTGAGTAGGATAATTTTTCGGTAATTGTTTTACTATCACTTGGTAAATCTATTTTCGGAAAGAGTCAAAGTTGACACGTATGTATTTGCATAGCTACCAAGTAAAACGATCGTTGAGAAATATTTTTCTAACTGTTAGCAACATTAACGTTCTTGCGTATTAAATATTGAAGTTCAGAGTTTAAAAATCTTTTTAAACTACCACGACGAATCAATAGTTATATGAAAAAAAATACGAAATAAAATCTCACCTCACTAGATATAAGCATGTAAAACCTGGTGGGACAAAGTGGCATTTGATATTAACTTTTGAGTCATTTAAATGTTTTTATACAGAAAATCACTTTAACACGTTCACGCCGGGGTGACCCACCGGTGGGTCACGCTAGATTTTCTCATCTTGGCAGCGCACCGGCGTTAAAACTGGTAACAATAAATTTCATTTTTTAGTTTTTTTCCGGGAATAATAAAAATCCATAACTACCAATTGTTTTTAACGGATCCGATTTTTATATTGAATTGCTTCTACGCCGTGATAAATTTCCTTATAGTGAATTGTTATTGTTGAGAATAGATTAACTCCTCCAGAATATTATCTAATATTGAAATAGTTCTTCTACCAGTATTTTCTCTTTTCCCGTTCCAGTATTTTCACTTTTCCCGGCGTGAACGTGTTAAATATTGAAGTTTAGAGTTTAAAAATCTTTTTAAACTACCACGACGAATCAATAATTATATGGAAAAAAATACGAAGTAAAATCTCACCTCGCTAAATATGAACATGTAAAATCTGGTGGGACAAAGTGGCATTTGATATTAACTTTTGAGTCATTTAAATGTTTTTATGCAGAAAATGACTTTAAATAAATTTCGCAAAATGAAGAATCACGAATTAAAATATAAACTTAGCTATCACCAGACGAATATTTCTTGAAAATGTGAAAAGTTGGTAGCCCTTAAAAAATGTTTGGTTTAACTGAAATTTGGATTTATCGCGATTATTTGCGATATTTTTACTTAAAACCTTTTTTATTTTAACGATTTACTTTTAAATTTTTAATAATTAGTTTCTTTTTCTCTTCAAAACCTGTTTTTCTTCCTTGTTATTTCTTTTTCTTTAGATTGTTCATTACTTTTATTTTATAAATCAAAGAATAATACATTCGAACATGAACTTAGCTACAGCTACTAGAAGAAAGTTTCCCAAAAAGCGTAGAAAGTTGGCTGCCCTGATTCAAGTAATAACTAGAAATGTTAAATCTTATTTCAATTATTCTATACAAATCAACAATAGACGTTGACGTATCCTCCCATAATTGATATTTTTGGATATTACTTTTGGTAGTGAACCAAATCAACAGTTCGTGAAATAAGTAATATAATTATAACACGATTATTTGCTCCTAAGAACACAGACTCTTGATTTAATATTTATTATCACTTTTTAATTATTTGTAAATAGTGGTTTACAATTTCTTTCAAATCTAATTTATTAAAATATTAAGACTTTACCTCCGCTACCACTAAGAAAGAAAATTGTTTGAAAATAAGCATAACCCATATATTTATTAATGTAACAAATCTTAATAATCAATTTAAAAAAACGAAAACGATTTCATATAGTTAGAAATTTAAAGCTTAACAGGTTAACGCCCAGCGTCATATATTTAGTACAGTTTCTTTTTTCAAAGACATTCATTGTGGTGGGAAACTTTTTTCAGTATTTTCATTTATCTGGGTGAATTAAAGGATTCTCAGATACCACAATGATTTAGTTATTTCTGATTAGATCTAGAATTATAAGGAGCAAATACTTTTTGATCTATCAAAGACTTTTTGAATGCCCTAACAGTAGAAAGACCAATTAATTTCAATAATATATTATACCACTTTTACCATAAAACCACTTTTTGTAGCATTTCAATATATAATTGCGGGACAAAACGGGTAAATAGATTTACAGCTAACTTTATAAATGAAAGTCATGTAAATTCCTAACTCGAAAGAAACGAACACAACAACCTATGATAGATATTCCGAGAGAAGGAGTCGTTAAATTAATGATCCATTTATTTTAAATCGCACATTAATATCAACGTCTCAGTCAAGTTGGAAAATAGAAACTCAACAAATAACACCAAGAATCGATTTCAATACCTGAATACAGATTCTAGTTATGAGTTGCATAATAAAAAGATACAAAAATCGCATATCTTATTAAAGATCGAGTTTTCTAATCTTATCAAAACGACTTCAGGCAAATCGATATTACATAGAAATATTTCTTTCTATTAAAATAAATACGGCATAGTATTTAACTTAGTTATTTAATTTGGTTAACTCTCGCTAAAATCGATCGGTTCGGTGCCTTTCGAAGAGATTTTAACACATCGAAGACTTGCCTTTGAAGTATCTAACGAAGCAGACACAATACTTCCTCATCGGTGTCAGTGCCCTTAGGCAATTGGAATGTTGGCAGTAAGTCTGATAGGTAATGTGAGAAAATAACAGAAGTGGCTTTGAAAACGTTTCACTGTGAAAAAATGTCGAAAGTCGACCCGTTTTGTCCCGAATTCATAGATGGAAATGATACAAAAAGTGGTTTTATGGAAAAAGTGGTTTAATATATTATCGAAATTAATTGGTTTTTCCACTGTTAGAGCATTCAAAATGTCTTTGATAGATCAAAAAGTACATNTGCGGGACAAAACGGGTTAATAGATTTACAGCTAACTTTATAAATGAAAGTCACGTAAATTCCTAACTCGAAAGAGACGAAGACAACAACCTATGATGGATATTCCGAGAGCAGGAGTCGTTAAATTAATGATCCATTTATTTTAAATCGCACATTAATATCAGCGTCTCAGTCAAGTTGGAAAATGGAAACTCAACAAATAACACCAAGAATCGATTTCAATACCTGAATACAGACTCTAGTTATGAGTTGCATAATAAAAAGATACAAAAATCGCATATCTTATTAAAGATCGAGTTTTCTAATCTTATCAAAACTTCAGGCAAATCGATATTACAGGGTTCCCACGGTCCTTGAGAATTTTAAAAAGTGGTAATAAAAATAAAAGAAATTTTGACATTTTTATTTCTGTGTAGCCACCACTAAAAGATGTTTTCTAAAAAATATATATATTCACGAAAATTTCAGCACTTTACGATGAAAAAGCATATTAAAACAAAAAAAATATATTGTAGCTCCACCCTAAATTTACTACCACTTTTTAAATTTTTCAAGGACCGCGGGAACCTTGTATTACATAGAAATATTTCTTTCTATTAAAATAAATACGGCATAGTATTTAACTTAGTTATTTAATTTGGTTAACTCTCACTAAAATCGTTTGGGAGCCTTTCAAGGAGATTTTAACACATCGAAGGCTTGCGTTTGAAGTATCTGCTAACGAAGCAGACACAATACTTCTTCCTCGGTGTCAGTGCCCTTGGGCAATTGGAATGTTGGCAGTAAGTCTGATAGGTAATGTGAGAGAATAACAGAAGTGGCTTTGAAAACGTTTCACTGTGAAAAAATGTCGAAAAACGCTTAACCTGTTTTGTCCCGAATATATATATGAAAATTATACAAAAAGTGATTTTATGGAAAAAGTGGTTTAATATATTATGGAAATTAATTGGTTTTTCCACTGTTATGGCATTCAAAATGTCTTTGATCGATCATAAAGTACTTGTTCCTAATAATTCTAGATCTAATCAGAAATAACTAAATCATTGTGGTATCTGAGAATCTTTTAATTCACCCAGATAAATGAAAATACTGAAAAAAGTTTCCCACCACAATGAATGTCTTTGAAAAAAGGAACTGTCCAAAATTTATGACGCTGGGCGTTAACCGGTTAAGTTCATTTTATCTAAAGTAAAAAGCGATTATGTTTAAAGTGGTTTATCGAAGGAAAGTAACAACTCTTCGAAGATTTGTTTTGCTAGCTAAACAATAAGTATATTTCTGCCTAGTTTTGAATATGCAATTGTTTCCAAGGGGCTTTGTTGCTTTTTAGTGTTATGCTGTAACATAGTTAGGGTATTAGAGCTAGGTTTTTTTTTAGCACTGTGCAAACATGTAATTTTCTTTCAATTGAATCTGACTCATCCAAGATTCCTGCTAATGCATCGTGATAAATTCAATAAGAATATTTTTTCCTGAATTATGGTGGGAAAGTCAGGCTCTTCCTGTTGAAAAAGAAAATTAAAATTTCGAAGATGTTCATAATAGAAATAAAGGAAATTTGGAGAAATACCTGGTTAAAAGCAAACTTCAGAACAAGAGAACAAAAATACAAGACGTAAAGAAACAGAAACTGCATTTGATACAATATAACACTGAAAAGCAGCAATGCTCATAGAAACAACTGCATCCTCATAACTATAGGCAACGTTATGAAAATAGTGTAGCAAACCAAAACTTTGGGATGTTGTTGTGTTACTTAGATAAATCACTTCAAACATACTCACTTTTTACTTTTGATAAAAGACCTTTAACTTCCAAATTTTAAACAGAGGAAAGATTTTTTTTATGAAAACAAACTTGTACCATATTTATTTTGCATAATCCACTTTAATGTAAGAAAATTTTGGTCCAAAAAAATACAAAAATCAAAACTTCGTTTTTTTGTCTTTTCAAACTAACCTCCAAATTTTAAACTCTTAAACTTGAACCAAAATATACAGCAATATATTTATAAATACTTTCATTTTAAGTCACGTGATATCGCATGACTTAATTCTTCCTTACACTTCATGCCAATCAAACACATCAAATGGAAACATGATGCATATCATAGAACAACTACTTTTGCAGAAAATATGATGCTTTCTCTAGACAAATAACATATTTATTATTAAAACTAAAATGTTTGCTAAAATTTTTAAAAAATAATCGCATCTCGAAACCCATCAAATTAAGAACGTAAAATCAGAAATGTTTTTTTATTTTACTTATTTATATAAAATGGAATGTTATTTTTCTTTATGTATTTTATTATAAACCAACTGACATGGAAAAGTAACATTTTCTTAAAATCCCGTGATATAAAATTTCAGAATTTAGATCAGACTTAAGAACTTAAGATTGTCTTTCCCCTCGCATGCCCACTCATTCATTTTTTTCCAAAAGGAAAAATGGCGGTATAAATTTTTCATATTTAGGTCTTATTATGAAAAAAATAATAATAAGAGAGTGATGTATACCAGGGCTCGAAAAAACTCAGAAATTTTATCCGTCCCCGAGGACGACTTGTCCAACAATGCACCCGTCCTCCTTTGAAACTAACCCGTCACTTCTAAATAAATAGAAAAAAATATTATATTTTCTTATTTATTACAAACATTTATATAAATTACACAATAAATTAGTAGCTACTAGGATTACATTATACAGTAATAAAAGAAACACTAGGTTACTAATTGTAAAACCTAGTATTTCCTTTATGAAATAATTTATTTCTTTTAATAAATAATTTAAATGACAAAGGTCCAGTTATCTGGAATGTCAATTTATCTGAGGGTACTGCGTTTTTTAAATGAATCAAATATGACGTTTGCCAGTTCCACAATCAAGCATATGATTTGCAGAGGTTTCTGCACTGAAATCTGAAAGGGGTTTTCCATTTTCGCTTACGTAATGTGCTTTTTTGTAAGTTAATTGCTGAAAAGTTCTTTTCTTCTGCTGCAGTACTCCCAGACGGATAAAATATCAATTCACCATGCGCAATATGTTGCTGTACGGGATTTCTAGACTAGAGGGTCATTTTAGAAGTGAGGCGCTAGACTCTTGTAAGATAACAAAAACTGAAAGTGAACACGAACATTAACGGGAAAATGACCGCGGACGTCTGATTCGAGAAATTCGTTGTCCGCGGGAAATTTTTGACCGCCGAGGACAGGCGGACGGGCTGTTTTTCGTAAAAACTTACAATTGAATCTAAACTGAATATACAGGTCAGTTTTTAACGCTATTTGTATGTGTATATATTTACGCATACAGATAGATAATTGAAATATATATTTTATATATTTCACTTTAGGAATGTTCGTTTAAACTATTATCTTATTTTAATTAATATAAATTACATTTATAAACTACCACTTAAATAAAATTAACTCAGATTATACTAATATCTTGAATTAAGAGTTTTTAATCAGAATGTCGTGCTTGGAATTTAAAAGAAATGTTTCCTTGCGTAAAAGTTGCCAGGAAACACGATATGTGAATAAAATAGCTCGTTTAGAATAATATTAGTCATGCTCACAACTTGAACACTTTGAAGCCTTTACCAAATCCTAAAACACTGCGTGTTAGTGAAGACCAAAACTCAAAAAATAGACTTAGTCTCAAATAAATACATAACTTCAAATCAATTTTGTTAGACAGTAAAATTTAATTCGTTTCACGACCTTATCAACCATTTTACGTTGAAAATTCTAATACATAAATGCGAAGAAAATATATTTATTATTTGTAAAAATAACTAGCCGGCGACCAGCTACTCCGCCTTTTTAAATTGGAATCCAAGTAGCAGAGAATCCTCAGTTTTAAGTCAAAAATACGTATATTTCATTTTTAAATTATACTAAGCATTTGTAAAATTTACGTAAAACTGAAACGTCGGTTTCTAGCAAAAAAATGGTTATCCAAAAAACTTAAAATTCACGGAAAGTTATACGTAAATATGTTAAGATTATTATGCAAAATTTACGAAACATTTCTTACCGAAATTTAAATGGTAAATTTGTTTATTCAATAATACATAAAATACACAGAAGCAATTTTACTAAATCTAAATAGTATATTTTTCCGTCAATCTTTCTTAAAATATACGGAAGCTCTCTTACCAAAGGGTAATTGGTGAAAATCATTCCGTTAATTTTATGTAAAATGTATCAAAAATTGTTTTTTTTTTTTACTTAATATCTCATTGGTAATATCATTCCGTCAATATTACGTATAAAGCGTATTGATTTCACCAATTTTCCAACAATTTACGTATTATGCTACATGGGACAAGATGCAATTTCTGGATATTGAAAATCGTTCATTCAAAACAAACAATATGCATAACAGCAAACTTGCACAACCGTTGACAAAAATATTGTAATTTTTAAAAATACGTACATATAATTATTACAAAATAGTGTTCGCAGAAATATTTTTGTTGCTTTAAACTAGTACAAAAAAATTTTTTTTTCATTATTTTGTTTTTATTAAATTGTAAAACTCTCTGAAAGATAATTATTTAATTCTTGGAAAAGAGTATTCAAATTCATTCCACACTGAGAGTTTGCTATGCTTATATATTACAATTTTCATCGGTTTCATTTTACTTTAAGAATGTTCGTTCAAGCTTAGCTTATTATAATGAATGTAATTTCAATTTATAAACTACCACTAAAATAAAATTAACATACATTATAATAAATATCTTGAATTTAAATATACATGTATCATGGCTAGGGCAAAAAACTTATACGCTTAGCGTAAAGAAGGGAAACTTTTTATACTATCAATGCTAAATCGTAACGATCTTTCCCCGAACTTGGGCGCTGAAGGTGTAATGCAGGAAAGCTATCATCAATAGAGATGCCAACTGCTCCGGACAAGCCAAAATAATTAAAAGAACGGTAAATACAGCAAAGTAAATTTTGCAAATGTTAAACTATTTTTGCTTGCTTTTTAAAAGGTATAGCATGACATAATTACATCAAAGTGGTGAATTGTATAAGCCTATAAATTATTTAGAAATAGTGGTGGATAAAAATCTTCTAAATTGAATTTATTAAACCAAGAATCACAATTAATAAACTACCGCTTTAAAATATATATTTGCTGTCCGGAGCAAGTTGGCATCTCTGCCATCAAGAGCGATTGAAGAACGGACTCAGATCAATTGACTTTCACCCTATGCACTCATATTTCCTCCGTTAATTATAATCGGATTCGATTTTGCTTTTAAATTTTTTTCAGTTCACAAATTTTGCAGGATTATAATTTATTTTAAAGTAGTAAATATTTATTTAACAAAAGTAATTTTATTAAAAAATGAAAATTAATTAATTTATTCATTAATTAATTAAAAATTTGAGTAGAATTGATTTCCCCTTTGAAAAAAAAAAACTTTTTCGATTTGTTAATTTTTCCATGTGTGTATATATATATAAGAAATGTGCTATATATATAAAAAAAAATTAATTATATATACTTAGAGTTCTAAAAAAATAAACAAGACACTTGTTGCAGAATTTGTTTTATTTTTATTAAACTTATCTAAAAAAATTTCCTTTTGGCTATATATTTTAAGAATATACTTTGCAATAAAATAAAAATCACACAAATAAAATTGCATACATTTTATACAATAAACAAATATTTGACCAAGTTTAGGAAATAAAATAACATAAAATTAAAAAGATGCAATATTGGTTCATTGGAACTGCACTAGGAACAAGTCTGCACTTTTTTTATACATAATCTTAAATTTTAGAATGTCTTGAACACAATCTACATCTGTTATGTAGTCAGTCTGTCAGTATCAACATTCTGCTGGTCTTTGCTGGCCTCTAACCATTTCTTGCACCTAACGTTATAAAAAAAAATGCACTAAAATCACACAGTAAGATTAAAGTGCTAATATGACATAAGAATTCTGTCTAATTCGACAACGGAACTTAAAATGTATGGCATTAATAAATTATATGTATTATTTTTCTGAAGTATTAATATTTTATTAAATAATTTTAAAAAAGCAGGCAGTGTTTAAAGAAAATATTTCGAAAGGACATTTAATAACAAAACACTTCATTGGGTGATTAAATAACAAAATCAATTAAATTTATGTTTTACTGGAAGTATCAACTTCATAGCATGCAGGGGCCAAGGGCACAAAAATATTTTAGACCTATAATGTGTCGTAATGTTTAAAAACAAACTAAAAAACTTCACATACAAAAAATAAATCATTTTTAAGATACAGTCCTTGGCCAAATTATTAGACGCACTATAAGATTCTATGTAAAATTATAATTATCAGGTAATACTATACAGCTTTATTGTTTTTACGTAGCTGAAACCGGTTTTCACTTCTTTACGTTAACGTATCAATTAGTTAACATTGTAATGAAATATATGTTAAAAATAAATACAAATAAGAGGTATATGAAAATTCTCTTGAATAAAAACCCATTTGGACGTTTAATTATAAAAGTACTAACATGTATGTCAATACTTTTATAATTAAATACATTATATTAAGAAATTAACACGTATGTTTAATTATAAAAGTAATGTAAACTCGTGCAAATCATGCCATTATTAAAAAACTACAGTGCGTCTATTAATTTGACCTAATTATTATAATATAATAATATATTACCTGATGCAATAAATAATCTGTATTTTTATTACATTTTGTCGAATTTATATTACATATCGCCTAATTTAACCAATTGATACACAAACGTAAACAAGTACAAACCGGTTTCAGTAGCGTAAATACAATAAAGCTGTGTAGTATCACCTGAGTAATTAAGATTTTACATAGAATCTTATAGTGCGTCTAATAATTTGGCCAGGGACTGTATAATGCAATAATTTTAACTAATTTTGATTACCACAAAAACTCAAATAAAGTACTTTTAAACTATGCATAGTTTAAAAAAAATTGATACGCTAACCAGTTGTAATCCTCATATAATAAAATAAGAAAAATAGTTTTCGGTTGACTTTTTAAGTTTTCTTGGTGATAAACTACTCCAATTATTGGTGTTTGATAATCAATCACCATTTGTAGAAAAAATATGCATACTCTATAAAAAAAATTTTTTTTAAATATATAAGGTAATGTTTTTAGTCTTAAATTCTTTTTAATGCAATTTTTCAAAAAAGTACGATTCTCTAGGGCCCCCTGAGAAAATGGGGTCCCCGGGCATTGCCCTGTGTGCCTATAAGTACTGTTTACTGGACATTTACAGCTAACAGATAAATAAAATATATATATCTACTATAAACCACTCTATAAATATTATATGAATAAAAAGTAACACTTTTTACACTTAACACTATTTAAATAATTTCATATATGTAATGAACTTTCAAAAATTTAAAATGTCAGATTTATAGATCTTTTTCACATTTCTTGAAAAACATTTAAATTTTTACTTAGTTATATACATAAATTTCATTTGTAAATATTTAATTCCGACCAAAAAAGATAAACGCACTTATGGAATTATACAGAATTTAAAAACCAAATGAAATTAAATTAAAGTCAGACACTATAAATTAGTCACACATTTAGTTACAATTCTAAGTCAGTCTTATCTAATAGGTTCATATAATCAATCATTGAAAAATAATTTACCGAAATCTTCGAAAATGCTTAACTATTTACTTACATTTCGATATTTTGAGGAAAGCGAAACAATTTCAAATTTGGATAACCCGCTCTATTTACATTGCAGTAAGAACATCTATCATAATTCTTTGCTTTGCGCACAGAAGAATCACTGAAAAATATTGAAAGAAAAAAAGAGGATTACAATCTTTATCAAAACTGAAAACAAGGCGAAAAAAATCAACAGAAGATAGGTTATGCAAAGCGCACTTACTTGTGAGGGATAATTGTCAAATTAACGTCCGCCATTGATTGATTTCTCATGTGCTTCTCTCTCCAAACTCTCCTTCCAAAACTAAGGATGATATTGCGCATGCGCTGCACTGCGCCCCTGGAGACAAACTTCTCTGCCGTACACGAATCGCTGGCATTGTGCCAAATTTTGTTACGACTTTCTCGAGTTTCCCATCTTTACACTTGTACAATCTTTGGCTCAGCCACACGGTTTTTTATAGGTAGTCCGATCAGACCACTATGAAGGTAAATCAACTACTGAAAAGAACTATTTAATATAATATCTATTAAAAATTAGAAAGTTGTAGCAAAAATATGTCTAAAAATTTGCTTAATTTATGATTATAATTGGCTTGTTTTATTTACTTGTTAACCACTACAGATTCAATTCTTAAATATATATGGTAAATTTCTCTCAAGTACTTTTAAAATAGAATTTGGTTTCATGCGCACAAGTGGTTCGCTTTTTAAATAATCTGCGCAGACTACTTATAAGAAACCGTGTAGAGGCTTTCTGACGTAGGAAGTGATGGCTCAGCACGAAAGGACAGCGCGTTTTCCTTGTTGAGTATCATTAAGAAAATTATTGTAACATTTCTTAGTTGCGTCATTTTCTGTTTTACTGATGGGTGGTAATAAGGGCAAAAAGTTAAAATTGGTAACGCAACTATTTTTTATTAATTATTTTACGGTTGGGATTATAATAGTTTGATTACTTACTATAACTTATTTACAAATAATTATAATATTTGCGTATTTAGGACTGATATTGCTCGCATGATATTGCTTACATGGCTTGCCCGTCTGGCCAAACGGATAACATCTGCAAACAAAATTTGTAAATATTAGACAGATTTCGCTAGTTTTCTAAAAAGGTTAAACGTGACTTACCGGTTAAAAAGTAGTGAATTATAAAAGCCTACGAATTATTTAGAAATAGTGGTGGATAAAAATCTATTAAATTGAATTTATTGAACCAAGAATCACACTTAATAAACTACCATTTGAAAATATTTATTCAATGTCCGGAGCAAGTTGGCATCTCTTGAAATGGCAATTGTTCTGCTCTTTAGCTTATTAGCAAATGTTTCAATTCAAAGAGGCAATTGTTTCATTTTGAAATTAAATGCTTATTCTTTATTTTGAATCAGTTTTACTCATATCAATCATTTAACGTTTAACGCACTGGGAGAAGTGATAAATATAAGAACTTAAGTAAATGTATGAGAAACGTCAAAAATAATAATCACTCCGTAAATATCAGTAATAGAAGAAAGTTTTAAGCACGCACTCAAAATTACTAAACGTAGTAAGACTATTATTTTATTTTACTATGTTCTTAATATTTTAATACTTTATTTACTCTAAATAAATATTTGACTCGTAGTTTGAGTTTTGTTATGAAAAAAAAATCCTAAGAAGTTTTTAACTTCTTTATAGCAAAACTCATGACAATTTTTTTTTCTATTTGAGTACGAACTCTGGAGAAATAATATAAATTTTATTTATATTCCTGTATTATTCTTTTAAATATTATATTTTCAAAATGAATTTTATAAATACTTCATATTTCTAAACTAAGGCTTTACAAAAAAACTTTAATATATTTGCTTACTTCAAAATAAATATTTTTAAAGGAATATATTTATTCGTATTGATATGGAGAATATTTTTATGAACTAAATAATGACAGATGTAATAATTACATATTCTACTTTATTCTACATTTATACAAATTCTGCATATATTTTGTTCATATAGGATTATCGATAAAAAAGGAATTGAAAAAAATAATTTTTTTATCTATCATAGTCTTTTCTTCAGTTTACGTTTTTTAAGTTTCTATGTCATTTGATACGAGAAAAACTGCTTTTTTTTCCTTTTATTCGTCTCAATGACGTCCATAGAAAAACACAAAACGGCAAAGATTACATCACCAGAAGTGACTTCGAATGTGTATGAAACTGAAGTGGAATCGGATTTGAAAGCACTCAGTTGATTTCCCAGTGGTTGTTATTCTGGATTGATATAGCTATTCGTACATTTATTGGATTATTCGCGAATTGCTAAACTATATTATGTGCCCATTCACGTCGCCGCATTACATCCAGAATTCGTAGCATCATTAGTTTTGACATGCATATGACAAAATGCTTTACACAAAATTATTAAAAAATTTTGGGATAGAATAGATATTATATAAGAAGTACTTTTTTACATAATAGTACTAGTAAAAGTACTAGTACACCAGAAAGCCTTTACACGGTTTTTTATAAGTAGTCTACACCGACTATTTAAAAAGTGAACCAGCTTTGCGCGTGGACCCAAATTCTTTTTAGAAGTAATTGGGAGAAATTTATCTTATATATTTGAGAATTGTGGTGTTTGATAAGTAAGTAAGACAAACCAATCATATTCATAAATTAAACAAATTTTTAAAGATATATTTGCTACCACTTTCTTAATTTTGCGAGATTTTGTATTAAACGGCTCTTTTGTAAACTGGTTTCCCTTGATAGTGGTCTGATTGGACTACCTATTAGAAACCGTGTGAAGGTTTTCAGTTATAGGAGACGTTATCTCAGTACGCTTTTACTCATGCTATCTGAGCATGTGAGATACATTTTCCGATAGAACTTTTTATTTTTAATGTAATGAGATAAAACTCGAGTTTTGAAGATTAATAGATATGAAGTTATAAGAGTTTTCTTTATAATGAGTGTAAATCTAAAAATAATATATTTCTATAAAAAAATAAAGGGAAAAAAACATTTTAACAATTGAAATATTAGTTCTTTTGATTCGTGTTTAATCTCTTTCAACTGAACTTAAAAAAATACATAGGAAATACTAACTCGTCTATATAGCAATATACGATGCATAAGAGAGTAAAAGTACTAAACTGTACTTTTTGTTTGTAAAATGTTTATAAATTCTAAGTTCCGTCAATTTTACATTAGTCTCGTTCAATTCGGTGTGAAAATTAGATCAAAATTTATATTTTTTTAGATTTTTACATGTTTCAATTAGATTTTTAATTAGATTTTTTACATGTTCCAATAAATCCTGGAGGGCACTAATGAAAAGTGCGTACACAAGTACGGAATATATTTCGTACATGTTCAGGTAGATATATCAAGGATAGCACTGTAAAGTGTACGGAATGTATTTCTTACATGTTCAGATAAATTCTGAATAGCAATGTAAAGAGCACCTATAAGTACGGTATGCATTTCTTACATGGTCAGATAAACTCCAGATATCAATGTAAAGTTCTTGCATAGGTACGGAATATATTTCTTAGATGTTTAAATACATTCTGGATTACAATGTTAAGAGCATACCTTATTATGTATTACATCCCTGACACTTTCAGATAAGTCCTGTATGGCAATGTAAAGTGCAAGCATATGTACGAAATATATTAGATGTTCAGATAAATTCCAGATTATAATATAAAGAGCATACCTAATTACGGATAATATCTCTTACATGCTCAGATAAATCTTGAATAGTAATGTAAATTGAATATATATGTACGTGTCTCTTATACATAAAAATTGAAACAACGTTTGAACAATTTTTTTCTTCTGACTCGTGTATAGTTTTAAAGAGAAACGATATTTCACTTGTTTAGATAGCAACATCAAGTCAGTACAAGTACAAATTAGTACTTTTTTGTACATAAATGATTTATTACTTCCCAACTAGTTAGTCCAATCGTCTCGTGATTAGCCCGCCCTTTCAATTTACGGGGGAAAAAATCACTCCCATCCCTTTTCCCTCAAAAAAGCGGAAGTGAATAGAAGATAATTTTGTTTCGTTGAATATTTTTTTATTTAACACGTTAACGCCGGGTGTTGCTACTGAAAGCGGGACGGAAAAGAGAAAATACTGGTAGAAGAACTATTTCAATATTAGATAATATTCTGGAGGAGTTAATCTATTCTCAGCAATAACAATTCACTGTAAGGATATTTATCACGGCGAAGAAGCAATTCAATATAAAAATTGCATCCGTTAAAAACAATTGGTACTTATGGATTTTTATTATTCCCGGAAAAAAATTAAAAAATGAAATTTATTTGTTACCAGTTTTCACTCCGGAGCGCCGCCCGATGAGACAATCTAGCGTGACCCACCGGAGGGTCAACCCGGCGTGAACGTGCTAATAGATATTACCTGATATTAAAAAAACAGTAATAATTAAATTCTTTAAATATGAAACAATACTGCGTTTTTTTTAAAAACTTTTATATAAGAAGAAATTTAAAATAATGTTTTCGAAAGAATTATTTAAGATGGAATATTTATTTGTAATGTTCATAGTCACTTTATATCTAGACACCACTTTTATAACTATTTCTAAAGCAGTTCAAAAGTTAGAAGAGTGGTTTCAGACAAAAATAGATACCCTGTTTGCATATATGTTTGCATTTTAGACCCTCAACAGCTATTTTCAGCTGGTTAATGGGCAAGAAATGCATTAGAATTTAATATTTAAGTAATTCTTTATCATTTTATGCAAATTCTGGAAAATTCTGCATTTTTTATGGTCTTGTATTATGGTGCATCATTATTTTAATAAAAAATGCCCGAACTCCAACAATGCAACGTTATTATGATAAAAAGTACCATACTCCAATTTTTTAAAATTGTTAACAAATCGTTTGAATATTGAAAATGTCATTCATAAAATTATCTTAGGATATTTTAAAACTATTTTTTCTGCCACTAATTTAATGGCCATCATGAGGTACAATAACAGCTGTGCCATATGCTTCCATAAATTATGAAACCACTTTGAATGGAACTAAAAAATTAAAAATTGCTGAGAAAATTATACTTTTAAACTCTTATTGGTAAATTAAAAGTTAGTAACTCTATCCCCTGGGTTACCACGGCTCCCCCAGAGGTATTTATTTCTTATGGGAACTTGGAGTGCCCCCAATAGATTCAACGCTCACCAGTCACCACTTAATACACGGGGAGTTTTCGGCCATCGGAGATTAAAAACTTTCGCTCTCGCGAACACGAGCCTAGCGTCCTACCAACAAGACTATTCCGGCCTGCCTTTAAAAAAGTAAAAATAGGCAGATACAGGGATGCCTACCGCTCCACTTTCCGCTAAAGTCTTAATAAATTGGTAGGGAGTTGTTGGAGAGTAATGATAAGTACTCCTACACTTAAAAAGTTTCACCACGAGATAACTGTAGAAAAGTTGTATTTCATAAGATACTTTGAATTTTTAATATGTTGCTGTAGAGAAATGACTTAGAACAAAAAATACTAAATTATTTATATTTTAAATTCCGATAATACTACAGAGATGCCAACTTGCTCCGGAGAGCAAATATATATTTTAAAGTGATAGTTTATCAATTGTGTTTCCTGGTAAAATAAATTCAGTTTAGTAGATTTTTATCCACAACTATTTCTAAATAATTCGTAGGCTTATACAATTCAACACTTTATTGCACTTATGTTATGCTATACCTTTTAAAAAGCAAGCAAAAATTGTCAAACATTCGCAAAATTAACTTTGTAGTTATTTACCGTTCTTTTAATTATTTTGGCGTGTCCGGAGAAGTTGGCATCTCTGATACTAGAATTTTTTTTTCCAAAGTGGAGCTTGTTGGCATCTCTGCAGATATGATAATTATTTAAGTTAATTCAAATCTTTCAAACTACCAATCAATAAGTTAAAGTAAATTTAATATAAGTTTAGAAATAGCAATAAATTTTGTATCACAAAGTGTTTTGTAGCTCCATTTGAATAAAAGTATTTTCCAGCTATGAATTTCGCTGGTGAGTGCTGAAAAGGAAATGAATGCTGTGTTTCTTAGTTAATAATTATTCCTGAAATAAATCGTATGAAACATTATTTAAGCTTTTTGCTCATCGATGATATATCTGAGACCTTAAGGTATCACTCTAAAATTAAATAAGTTAATAATAAATAATTAGTAACTAAATTCGTTATAGAATTTTTAAAAATTATATTACAAATACTGCAAGTGTGAATATATATATATAAAACATGTATTTTAACATATATTTTAAATGATTGAGTGCTTATATAATTTAAACAGTATTTTAAAATATTCGGAGTGCAAAAGGTTAAATCTAAAAATTTGTCATGCTCACAAGTTACACGTGCATAACGTTTCCGTTAAACTTCCGATTTTTAAGACAAGGTGACTAAAAATGTTACAAACGCAAAATTAATTTACATATCTAAACAAAATTATTATCTGCCAACTACTACGCTTGTTGTAAGGTATTTTATGGAGAGTTAGACAATCAAAGACAAATGTTTTCAGCATTTTGGTAAATTTGATAACATTTTGAAAGCTTTACTGCGAGATAACTAGGACAAAATGGCTTTTTATATAATTCTTTGAAGCATTCAGGTGTAGTGGTGCAGAGAAAAATTTTAAAGGAAATTCACTAAACAAATAATCGTAAATAAAAATATAGAATACTCTACAGCTCAAAGAAAATTTCCCAAAAAGTGCAGAAAAGTGGGCTCCCTGTGAAATTATAAAGGCATCGTTTGCAGCACAGCTTATCGGGATCCGTGCTTTTGTTGACAGCACTTTCCATGTACATCTATTATTTTTAAAAGGTTATGTATCTGTTAGATGATATAAAGCTACCAGATTTCTAAACGCCATGATGATCTCTAAAAACGAAAACTGAATAAAGGAAAAAAAATACGCATGCATTTTCTGCATAAAGCCTTTATTAAAATTAATGCAGACGATGAAAAAATTAAGTTACCAGTATTTAGATTTTTAAAATGAAATTTATGTAAACACAAATTAGGGTTTCTCTAAAAATTAATTATACAAGGTACTTTTGTATCTTCGTACGTTTTTGTGTTAAATATTGCAACTTGAAATATCGTCAACACTTATTTATCAGCATATTTTAGGTCAGCCTTTTGAACCCTTAAAACTGAGTCCTAGAACGTGAAGATCCGATCATTAGATCAAACGTTATTCAGGGTGGTCCTTTTAATGCACGCTGTGCATCTATTTTTAAACATTCCGATATCACCGTTGTCTTTACATAGAGTTCCCATCATCATTCAATATATATATATAGATAATATTCTGGAGGAGTTAATCTATTCTCAACAATAACAATTCACTGTGAGGAAATTTATCACGGCGNGCACCCAGGAGGAGACAACAACATCGAACTCCTGCCAACCCAGTAGCCAGATTTACTCACATCGTGAGAGAACTACAGGAACTCATGAAAGATGCGGAATTAGTTTCCCTGATCCAGTCCCTCCTCCCACCAACCAAGACTTAGACGAGGAGATACTGCCAATGATGACGACCACAGATCTTCATCTGTGGAATTACTACTATTTGTTAAAGCCAATAGTCACCGTCGCCCTAGGGCCCATTTTCGATGAAGAAGTGAGGTGCCCGCATCCGCGGGCAGGTACTTCATCAAACCACCTATCGAGTCGAGTCCGTGATAAATTTCCTTACAGTGAATTGTAATCATAATTACAAGATATCTTAATTTTGATTGTAGCAGTAAGCATGATTGCAACAATCAATTACAGTAATCAATTATTTATAATCGTGATTACAACTTAGATTACAGCTATAATCATGATTACAATAGTTGATTACAGTAATCAATTACTTGTAATCGTGATTACATGTTTTTTAAAAATTTCGATTGCAGCTGTTATAATGATTTCAAAGATTGATTACAGTTATCAATAACTTGAAATCTTGATTATAAGTCCCCAAAATTTTAATTACAACTGTAATCGTGATTCCAAGCAATTGCAATTACAAGTAATCACAACAAAAAAGATTGCAGGTAATTATGATTACAAGTAATCAAAATATATCATTACATGTAATTGTGATTATATGGAATCGTGATTACAATGTATGCACAAACGTCGTTTATACGCATAATATATGTAATTATAATCTGATATACGTAATACAATGCGCATATACTTAATACACTTAATTATGCATAGATGATACATTTACGCATGTATGGTAGTTTGTATGCAAATGCAATGTTTTGCATGTTCGTATATTCAGACAATATATGTATGTGAAAATAATGTATATACGTATACATGCATTTATGTGCGTATGCACATATATTGTATAAATGTGCAATAATAGCGCATAAATACAATGTACTTATCTATATATATTGTATGTAGTTACTTACAATATGTAAAAAAGTTGTTTTTTAGGTACGCTATATGTACATAGTTGCGTAAATAAAACGCATGCATGTTTGTACGTATGGATGTACATAGATATATGGTTAATACACGCAACGCATGTAAGTTCTTATATATATATATACTTCGTTAATACATAGGCACATGTAATGTATGGATGTAAAAACAATGGTTATATGTGCAGAAAATGTATGCATGTGCAGTCGGCAATAAAAAAGATGTCACCCAGAATAACTTTCGTTCTAATGATCAGATATTCACGAACTAAGTGTCAAATTTAAGAGTTCCTGGGGGGTGACCTCAAATATGCTAATTAATTAGTGCTAACTATAAAGTTAAGAAATCCGACACAAAAACGCACTTCCTCTGTATTAACATATATTTCCTTTACATATTTGGAATCCTGACCCTTGAAATAGGGGGATAGACAGAATTTCAAAAAACTTGGGTCGTAAATTGGGTCGCAATAAAGATTTATATTTTTGGCGATAGTCCCTGAAAACGGCAGAGTAATGTCGCCGCCACAAATGAATATTTTAAGATTATTAACCCGTTTTGTCCCGAATTTATAAATTGAAATGATACAAAAAGTGGTTTTATGGAAAAAGTGGTATAATATGTTAACGAAATTAATTGGTTTTTTTACTGTTAAGGCATTCAAAAAGTCTTTGATAGATAGTCTAAAAGTACTTGCTACTTAGAATTCTATATCTAATTAGAAATTACTAAAATATTGTGGTATCTGAGAATCCTTCAATTCACCCAGATAAATGAAAATTCTGAAAAAAGTTTCCCACCACAATGAATGTCTTTGAACAAAAGGATCTGTCCTAAATATATGACGCTGGGCGTTAACCGGTTAAATGATTAACCCATAGACTAATTCGAAAAAGGAACATTTAATTTGACTCGGTTGATAAGCTTATTATTTATGATTTTCTAAGCTTTTAGGGTTTAAATACATGAACTTTGTATCTGACATTATTTTGGACTTTTTAAGTCGTTTTTACTTTATTTATGCGAGGATTTCATACTAACATCAAATTTACAAAACTTATTATATCTATATACAAAATTATAGGGATAATCCTTTTTACAGTTTTAGTCTAGTCTTCCAGGCAAGAAAGTTTGAAAAGAAACAGAGCAAAAAAAAAAGGAGCCTGGAAAATAAAATGTAGATTGTATAGTAATTCTAACGCACAATCACTAGGTTTTATATAATTTACGATATTTCTTTTTTCGGTAACTAAAGGAATTGCTGAATGCAAAATGGCAGTTTAAAAACATTGAAATATGCTTTACGAATAACCTACTAAAATAATATGTTGCATAATTTTTGAATAATTGTTTAAAAAATAGCTTCATTCTGCGAGATATATAAGTTACATGATTTTCTTTGGATAAAGATCATTTGCAAATAGCATCCTCGTATTTCGATACATTCTGAAACTTTATTTTCGCAAATTCCCCATAAAATGTCGCATAACATGTTCTTCAATTAGAATAAGATACATTCATCACCAAATAACGTACAATGTTTCTTTTTCTTAGATATCTGATACGATACTTAGTATGGTTCTTAAGGAATTGAAAGTGATGCACAAAAACTTAAAAGCAAAAATATCCAATTTCTTTATCTCAAAATTTTATTTTTAGAGTTAAAGATAAGTTTTATAGTTACAATATTGATGCTACGGTTATCTTATGTACGGTTCTCTTATGTTTCCACATGAATTCTGTTAAAATATTAAGAAAATTGTGTTTGCTTTTACAAGCATAAAATCCTTATCAAAATAATGATCAAGACCGAAATGTAAAACGGCATAACTTCACTAACTTCAAAAAATATGAAGAGGGAAATAAAAGTTGACATGTTTCAAACGCTCAAATGTAAGCACTCATTTTCAAGACTCATCAGGTGTAAATGATTTGTGACTTTAATTATTGGATGCTCAAAACGGGGCTTCCATCGCTTAAATTTGTTACCGTTGTCACTAAATAAATGGAATAAGCTTAGGTAAATAATAATAGTTAAATTGTTTCTAGTTTTAGCTTTCAAGGAATAATATGTTTCATCCCAACAGATTTCAATTCCGGAAATAACGAAATTTATGGAGTAGGTTTCTTGGAGCATTGTCGTTCTTATCCTCTTATGACGAAATGTAGAAAAAATTGGTTTTCACAATTTCTGTAAAAAGAATGTTAACCTTCTCTCCGCGGATTTTTTAGAACAAAATTAATTAATTATTATTAGTTAAAAATTGCGTAATTTTTATTGCATTTTTTTAAAGTCAGATGTCCACTAAATCTGGCATATCTTCGGAATCTTTTTACAAGTTTCAATTTTTAGTATTCGCTTATTAACAAAATAAGGCATTTGCCTAATAAAAAATTATGAATATCTTGGGAATCGTGCTAAAGTTGAAAAATAATTTTATCAAACGTTAATTTTTTCAACATCATTTTTTAAAAGAGCAACTTTCTTAAAATTAGCTCTGTAATATAAAAGTTTAACCGTTAAAGTAAAATTGCTGTCTTTTTTATTTAAAGAACTAAGCAAACAGTTGTGGTTTTTTGAGTTGAACTAATATGTATTTACTATTCACAAACCAAACGACTAAGAAAAAATAAAGTAAATTAATAAATAATTTGTTTGTTCAATCTTAGAGAAAAAAATGCACATATTTACTTCAATCAGTCAGACACGCAGAACGTAGAAAACGAAATTTAACGTAGAAAATGTTTTCAAAATCTTATCAGCTAACTGACTTTAGTTCTGATATAAAAAAATTAGCAATTACTTGCAGCGAGTGTTAATTTAAAGAAAACTTATATAAGTACTAATAAAAATTAAACAAAATAGTTTAGTATAATACAGAGATGCCAACTTGCTCCAGACAGTAAATATATATTTTAAAGTGGTAGTTTATCAATTGTGAATCGTCGTTTAATAAATTCGATTTAATAGATTTTTATCCACCACTATTTCTAAATAATTCCTAGGCTTATATAATTTACCACTCTATAATACTTATGTCATGCTATACCGTTTAAAAAGCAAGCAAAAATAGTCAAATATTTGCAAAATTTACCTTGTAGTTGTCAACCGTTTTTTTAATTAATTTGACATGTCCGGAGCAGTTGGCATTTCTGATATTATCTGAGAAATAATTTACATGATAGCATTAAAAAGTAAAAATTATAATAAAATAATTTGTTGGATAGTTGAAAATTAAATTTCATAATTAAGATGTTAGGACGATATTGAAGATACTGAGATGTATTAGAAAGCTTGTCTGCATATTCGCCTGCTTTTTATGTTTATCTTTATACTATATCTATTATAAAATATCAAAACATCACCTCCTACATCAGAAAGCCTCCGCACGGTTTCTTATAANTATAATAGTTTTTTTTTAATATTAGATACTTTTTTTAATTCAAAGTATCACCTATTGTTTTCAGTGGGGATTGGGGCCCTTTGTTTCAATGGAGCCCTGGGCTGCAGCCCAAAAAGCCCTTAAGTAGATCCGCCCCTGGCATGAACCCAAATTCTATTTTAAAAGTACTTCAGAGAAATTTATCATATATATTTGAGAATTGAATCTGTAGTAGTTGACAAGTGAAGAAAACAAATTAATTATATTCATAAATTAAACAAATTTTTAGACATATATCTTCTACCACTTTCTAATTTTTAATAGATTTCATATTAAATGGTTCTTTCACTAATTAGTTTATCTTCATAGTGGTCTGATCGGACTACCTACAAAAAATATTATAGATTTTATGCGAACAGACTTTAAAAACATCAACACTATTTTATATAATCTATGTTGAAGTCACATTAAAAAAAAATCTATAATTTATCTTTATTTTTCGAAACATTTGCATGCTTGAAAAATAGTCAGCTGTTTCGCATCAAATAATTTCAAACAGCATAATAAGCTTATTTTTTTATTTCTTAACAAGATTTTATTCTTAGCTAGCAGGCAAGTTTTCTTTTAATCAAAATTTGGTAATAATTTAAAAAGGAACTTTTATTTAAATGAAAACCTAAATTAAAGTACTTAAAAAAATAATCAGTATATTAATGAAAAAATAATATACGAGGGTAGAACAAAGAATAAGATTTTTAAAAATTTCAAAATTTAATTAAATAGATGGTAAAATATAGTTCTGCGAAACACACGCAGGTGATTAAAAAGTTTACTTTAAGATTAAGCCAATAAATTAGATGTTGAGAAATTTTAAGATGCTTAAATAATTTGACTACGTATTCGTATTAATAATTATAAATATATATTTAAGAAATTAATAAATATATTATTCCGAAAATATACATACGTATGTACATTATTGAAATTGTATCAATTATTGAGAAAACAAACTAAAAAGTAAAATATAATCAAATTCAATGTAATCACATTCTGATGTATACCCATATTCTATCAGAAGCATGCTAAGCGAATTCGATATTCGTTTAATAAAATGTTTTATTCAAATTTTTTTACTAAACTACGAATAAATTTTTAGACAACTAAAAAAGAAACATCATATTTTATGATTAAAAAAATAAAAAAAGAAGATTAGCAATCGGTTATAAGTGGAAAAAATATTAATGAATTTTTACGCTGCGGGCATTTATTTTTTTAATATAAGAAAGTACATTAAATGCGTAAAACTAGATAATACCAAAAAAATATTACATAAAACATAACGTCTATGCTCATTATTTTATATAAAAACTCTAAATGTTCCACATTTCAAAATTTCTGTTCCACTCTTTTTTTAATCATAAAATAAGGTCCTTTATTGACAATGTAATTTTTACATCATATTAATCTATTTTAATTGATATAGCCCTTACACAAAACTGAAACTCNAAAATAAAAAAAAAAAAAAAAAAAAGACCTAATATTGATTCGTTATTTTATCTTTTTTGTGTTTTCTTATTCTTTCCATTTTGCAAAGTCTTATAACTATTCTTACAATATTTATCTTATTATACTTAAAAAAAGTAAATCTCTAAAAACATGTTTTTCTTTAATATATATATA
>NC_092209.1:23209630-23211095 GCF_043381705.1 Parasteatoda tepidariorum | reverse complement strand
GAACAGATATATACGCAATAAATGAAACTTATTGTTTTTCTTAACTTTCTTCGTGTTTTCTTGTATTTATTTATTTTGCTGTATATATATATATATATATATATATACTCCGTAGCTTGTTATTCCCATTTGACAACAAAACAAAACAAAAATTTGCATTTTGCAGAAAATGTTGGAAAAAAAAGATAAGCTTTATGGTAAGATATCAAATTCGGGAATCGATTCGATATAATCTAATGAAGTCAAAAAATATCTACAATTTCAGGTTTTAACTTTATGTTGAAAACCGACGCAGATTTATTTAATACTCTCTGTATTTCGGATAAAGGTTTTCCAGAAACAGCTTAGATCGACTTTTATAGGAAGGAAAAAAACATGCTCGATGCAGAAAAAAAACAACTATGAAAAAACAACTTCCACACATTTCTTCTTAAAAATATTCAAATTTCGAAGAAAAGCTGTCGTATCCAGATAAAAAAAAACAATATTAGGTAAGAGACAGAACGTATTTCAGGTGACACAAGTTCAGAAATGGAACGAAATATAAATAAAATGTAACAGTAAACATTGCATTGGCTTTCATTTTCTTTTTTTTTTTTCTGCTGTCGCGCTTGTGAATTACAAACTGTTGACAAGAAGAAATTGAAATATTTTGAAAGCTCTATACGAATGAAATGAATAAAATATATGTTTTGTATAAACTATATTATCAACGGAGTTTCATTTTCAATTTTTAGTAAGTAAACATTATTATTTATTTACAATTATTTTTAAAATAATATAAAAATAAAGGATATTACTTATTTTAGATTCTAGATTCGAAACGAATAGTATTAGACAAACCTATGAGTAATGGCTATACAACATATGAGTAATACTCAAATGAAATATCGATTTTAAGGAAGAAAAACTCATTGATAAGAGGCTCATAATAACCATTTAATGAATAAGAGTTTAAATGTTATTTTAATCGCTACATGCAAAAGCGAGCAATTTTCCCGAATAACTCTTGATCTCTTGAGATTTTTACGTTCACAGTTATAAAATACGTTAAACCAAAGATATTTCTACACTTAAAGTTATTTTAAATGATTTATTGCCATTTTAACTATTTAATTTAAATTTAATTTAAAGAATATTAAAATAAATTTTAATTAATTAAAAATTAATCATATTAAATTAAATTAACTTTTAATAAATTAATAAGTAATCATATTAAACTAGATTAAATTTTAATTAATTAATAAATAATCATATTAAATTTAATTAATATTAATTTATTCCAATGAGTTTAACTATTTTAATGAATTTAATTATTTTATTTAATTAAAGTTAGAAAAAAAATGTGCAGAAGTTTTTTGATTTCTTTAGTTTTATTTACGATATTGTCTACACAAATTAATTAATATATTTAGCTTAGTTAAATACTTGAACCGTTAAGATTGATTACAGTTAAATTCCTCTA
>NC_092209.1:23198525-23209613 GCF_043381705.1 Parasteatoda tepidariorum | reverse complement strand
ATATATATATATAAGCAGGTAAATTTCGAATAGCCTTTTGTGATAATAATTTTTAACGCTCACGTATTTGCGTTTTGCGAAAATTTCACCGTAAATTCACGTGTTTTTTTTTCTTTGATACTTTTTTCCGCAGATATATCCATGTATTTCTAAATAATTTAAAGAACCTGATATTTTTAAATCGAATCTTTAGAAATTCTGTACTTCTTCTTATGTATTGCTACATAATTTTTTGAATTTGTAATATCAATTCCTATATCATTCAATAACTGAACCCTGCTCGTTGCCACACCTCCAGTGTGAATTGTCCGCGAAAAACAGCTGGCTGACAGCGTATAACATGATATAGAACTATAAAATTTACAGTCTTTTATGCAATTGCAGAAAATTTATTCAAAATTTACTTAATTATTGTGATTCTTGGTTTAATAAATTCAATTTAGTAGATTTTTATCCACCACTATTTTTAAACAATTCGTAGGCTTATCTAATTCACCACTTTCTCTGATATGTCATTCTAAACCTTTTATAAACTAGCAAAAGCTCTCTTTATTTGAAATTTAGTTAGTAGTTATTTACGGTGTGGCCAGACGTGCAAGTCATGTAAAATTAGTGTGGCATTCAACGTGTTAAGGGGAAAAAATACTGGGCGAATTAGACAATTTTATAGAGAGTTGACATCGGCTGAATACTGGCTATGATATACAGAGATGCCAACTGCTCTGGACACGCCAAAATAGTTTTAAAAAAAACGGTAAATAACTGCGAAGTAAATTTTGCCAATATTTGCCGATTTCTACTTGCTTTTTAAAAAGTATAGCATAACCAAAGTACTAGTCCTAGTGTTAAGATTTTACTGGGCACCAGGGCCGCGAAACGGCCCCTATCCCATTCATCTGGAATTTTTTAACAGTTTTGGTTGAGCAATGAGGTAAGCAGGCAATGGAGTTGCTTTTATGAATGTTTCAAGCTCTTTGCTTGAATAACTAAAAAGGAATCAAAAATAAATTGAGCAGCTTGCTCTAAACTGTGTTTGTTTGATTTTGGAGTTGTTCAGATTGTATCAGCATGAAAAAACGTTATTTTCAGAAAGGTTGATGAAACCAAAGTACTATAAAGTGATGAATTATATAACCCTATTAAATATTTAGAAATAGTGGTGGATAAAAATCTACTAAATTGAATTTTTTAAACCAAGAATCACCATTGATAAACTACCACTTTAAAATATATATTTGCTGTCCGGAGCAAGTTGGCATCTCTGTATATCTTGTGAATCAAGCCTTTCTATATCGATCCAACGGTGGTCCTTTAAAACAATGTTGAGCCAATATTGATAAATATTGGCCCAATGAGTTCCCAAATTATTTTGATGCTAGGGACTAATCGAAAGACTTTTGAATTGTAAGGTATGCAATTTTTTACATCATTTTAAAGAATGTAATTTTACACAGCAAATTACAAAATCTAAGCGAAATCAGTCGAATAGTTATTGAGAAATCAAATTTAAATAAATCGTATTTTTTAAATTCAGTTTCTAGGGTAATATTCGATTGATTTCGCTCAAATTTTGTATTTTGCCGAGTAAAATTACACTCCTTAAATTAATGTGGATTATTTGGGTGTTATAGTTGGTTATAACTCTTCCTCTTAATTTATGTTGTCTATATAATAACAAAAATATCGTAATTTTTAAAAATACGTACATATAATTATTACAAATAGTGTTCACATAAACAATTTTGTTGCTTTAAACTATTGTAAATAATTTTTTTTTTTAAAATTTGATTAAAAAAACATAAAATTGGATTATTTTGTTTTTATTGAATTGTAAAGCTCTCTGAAAGATAATTATTTAATTTTAGGTAAAAGAATATTCAAATTCATTTCACACTGATAGTTTGCTATGCTTATATATTACAATTTTCATCGGTTTCAATTTACTTTAAGAATGTTCGTTCAAGCTTATCTTATTTTAATAAATGCAATTTCTATTTATGAAGTACCACTAAAATAAAATTAACATACATTATAATTATTATCTAGAATGTGAAATTATTGTTATAAATACACATACCTGCCAACTTTTAATCCCTTCCATTATTATTTTTCCCAGTGGTATTAAAATGGAATTAAAACTTCAATTTTAAGCAAATAAATATGTTGTGTATGAGCAAACTTAAGTTGACAACCATGATAGTAACGCATGTTAATATATGTGCTTAATTTTTGTAAGAATAGTGGTGATCAAAATCATTTAAAAATTAAGTTTATAAAAGAAAAAAAAGTATATATTTACTACCACTTTAAATATGAAAACAAAATCTTCCGGAAAATCAGGAAGAGTTGGCAGGTATGAATACATAGTTAGTTTTAAAATTTAAATGAAGTGTTTCCTTGCGTAAAAGTTGCCAGGAAACATGATATGCAATTAAAAAAGCTCAATTAGAACGATCTTACTCATGCTCACAAATTGAACACTCTTGAGCCTTTACCAAATCCTAAAACACTGCGTGTTAGTAAAGACCAAAACTCAGAAAATATACTTAGTCACAAACGAATACACAACTTCAAACCGATTTCGTTGGACATTAAAATTTAATTCGTTTCACGACCTAACACCCAGATCACTATAAATGTAAACCAATTTTCGAAAGGGCCATTTAATAGAAAATCTATTGAAAATTAGTAAGTGGTAGCAAATATATGTCTAAAAATTTGTTTAATTTATGAATATGATTGATTTGTCTTATTTACTTGTCAACCACTGCAGATTCAATTCTCAAATATATATGATAAATTCCTCTCAATTACTTTTTAAATAGAATTTGGGTTTATGCGCACAACTGGTTCGCTTTTTAAATAATCTGCGCAGACTACTTATAAAAACCCGCGTTAAGGTTTTCTGATGTAGGAGGTGATATTTTAACTCGCTACTCTTTCTAAACAATTCAAATGTTATGTAAAACGTAACTTTGTTACAGTTAATTCGTGTTGAGTCACGCCAGAAGTTAACAAAATTAAACAACCATCAGAAAGTTTTAGTTTGTGGTTCTCAATCGCGCAACNTTTTTTTTTTTTTTTTTTTTTTTTTTTTTTTAATTGGAGAATCCGGAGCAGTTGGCATCTCTGCATTATCAGGGATACCAGCTCTCTAGGACATGTGGGATCATTTCTTACAGTAATAACTAGCTAGCAGTTTTACTGAATGATTCTTGGCTTTAACCCTTTGCATACGTCAATCATTTGCATACGTGCACTCAGATGTGGCCTGTGAGGCACCATCAGCACTAAACTAACAAAACTTTCAAATTAAATGTATAATATTTATAAAGTTTCCTATACATTTTCATTAAGGATATAACGTTATTATACAAATATCATGATTTCAGCTGTACAACACAGCATGCTACTCTAGCCGCCAACTGCCTTACTTTCCTCTAATTATCTATGTCATTAGTAACAGTTGCCCAAGGGCAAGAACAGATTTAGAGGTTTAGTGCTCGGTAAAGCGGGCAGGTTCCTCACCAGTAACTAGATCGTCGTTATTTCTCAACTAACTCATCACATTTATACTAACCTTTATACTATCTAATTGTACCTAAAGTTATTTATGCTTTCATTTTAATATTTAAAATCTAACATCCATTCAAAAATCTGATGCAACAGGAAATGAAAAAAAAAATTTGCAGTGATAGATTTGCTAACTCTTTGAGTGTATTCCTTTAAGATACTATCGGTCACCTTAGTGAAAGAAAGTACCAAGTGATTAAACAGATTAAAAAGGTTAGAGTAAACTACATCTTATGGTCAGCTGTACATACACTAGAACAATATTTTATTCTGCCATGTCAGTTATTTTTTAAAGTCAAAATGTGTATCAAAGATAACTGAGTGTTGTTTCTATCACAAAGCTGGTGCTTAAAAGTTCACTGAAACATCCATAAGCTTATTAATTGAAACTATTGTTAAATTGGAAATTTAAGTGTAAATGTGGAACATTAAAGAGAATAAATTTAAAACGAATTATTTTTTACTTGTATTCAACTAAAACGTTTTGTTACTATTCCATTATCCTAAATAGTTAAAGTATAAACCAGTTAATTATTTAACTATAATAAGAAAATGACATAAAACTTCATACTTATCTTTAAGATCATAATTTCATATAAAAACTGTAAATTATCAAAGATTGAAATTTCAGCACATTATTATCTTTCAGTTAATAAAATAATTTTATATCTTTCATGTTATATTGTAATTTTCACCTCATTGTAATCCTTTTCATCTTTCTAAGCCGTACGCAAAAGAACAAAGCTTAAAATATTTCGTTCCTTTATCGTTATTGAATTTTTTAATTCTTTCTATTTTATCATAATTTGAAAACTATTCTTGCCCTTTTATTTATCTTATCATACTTTTAAGACGTAGTCTTTTATTACAAATTTCATAAAAGATTAAAAAGCAAATTTCTAAAGATATTTTGTTTCATTAGGGAAATACATGAATACACGTTATTTTAAAATATACTGCATAGATTGTAATCTTATTTGACAATAAAACAAGGAAATTTCACAAAATGCTGGAAAAAAGATAACAAGCTTTGTATTAAGAAATTGAATTCTAGAAGCAATTCAGGAGTAGTTAAACAACAACTACAATTTCAAGCTTTTAGCTTTATGTTGAAAAGCGACGCAGATTTATTTTATATTCTTTACATTTTGGATTTAGGTTTTCCAGAAACAACTTATATTGACTTTTATAAAACGGAAAAAAATAATTTCCTATTTTTTTTTATATTATATATANAAAGGAGGTCGTACAAATTAGTTTAGACTGTTTTAGTATTTGAATTAGTTGATCTAGGTCAGGGGCTCTCAATATTTTTCGGCTATGGAGCCCTAAATTCTTAACCTTCCTTCGGCGGAACACCTGACTTTATAAATAAAGTTTTTTAAGGAAATGGTGAACGTTATAGACTATTAAAAACTATTTTTAAAGTATTTAACTAGAGGATGGAAGAATTTTCATCGTTTTATCAGTAATATCCGAAAGTTAAATTTTCAGCTCTTGTGCTATATTTAGTCTAATTAGGAATTCTTTTTTAGTGTTTAAGATGAAAATAAATAATATAAATAAATAATAAGTTGAAATAAGCCGAATTATGTTCTACTTCGATATGAAAATTTAGAAAAACTGCCAAAAACGTTGGAAATGGTAATTAAGGAAACATATTTCTTTATTAAAGAAGATAATTATTTTGATTCGAAAAGTGTAATGAGAAATACCAATGCAATATTTTATGAATGCCTGTCCATTTCATAATTATGCATTATATTGTTATTAGAAATACTATATTTTCTTTAAAAAAATGTCATTTCTATTTTATTGGTTATATGTTAAGTAAATTGTATCTAAATACAATCGTATCCTCAGATTGTATCTAAATACAATCTGAGGTTTTGAAACTCATCACTGGTCATAAAAAGTACTAACTCGCTGAACCCCTGTACCTCTTAAGGGAACCATAGGGTTCCATGGAACACCATTTGGGAACCACTCTTTCAGACCTTGTGCTCTAGGGTGCCGAAGTTGAATGTTCTACTTGAGTGGCTATAAAAGTACTATCTCGTGTAACAGCTGTAACTTTTCCACGGAACCATAGGGCTCCCCGGAACACCAATTGGGAACCGTTAATCAGATCTAGAGTTCAGAAGCAGAATGTTCCACTTGGGTGGTCCAGTTGAATGTTACTTTAACAATTTCTAAGCTACCAACTTTTTCGGCTTTACTTAAAGATTTTATTTTCATATTTAAAGTGGTAGTGAACATCATGATATTCCATTAAACTTTTAAAATTATAATAATAAATACAAATGGGTTTAACCACCACTACAAGTAAATAATTGTAGCAAATATAAAAGCCCCGCTCTGTTAAAGCTAATTTTTAGCTTTTTATATATATATATGCAATAAAATTTTTCCGCTACTTCTTGTCAGAAATTCCAAGTATCATAGCTTTAATGAGAGATACATACCTGCCAACTTTTACGCATTTGGCGTAAAATTTTATTTCCATATTTAAAATGGTAGTAATAGTCTATATATTCCTTGCATTTATAAACTTAATTTGTAATCTTTTTGACCACCACTATTCTTAAAAAAATTAAGCATATATATTAATGTGTAATACTGTCATGGTATTCCGCATAAGCATTTTCAAATTACAGCGTATGTTTCTGCCCAAAATTGTAATTTAAGATCCATTTTACTACCACTGGGGAAAATCATCCTCGAAAGGATTGAAGGTTGGCAGGTATGGAGATATTATCCTTGTTTTCCAATTTTTAATATTTGATTCGCTACCAATTTATTAAAACTATTGCAGAAAGCGGAGCAGTTGGCATCCCTGTTTATGTTAGCCATTTTAACCTGCTCAAAATAAAATATATTTTTGAGTAGGATAATTTTTCGGCAATTGTTTTATTATCACTTGGTAAATCTATTTTCGGAAAGAGTCAAAGTTGACACGTATGTATTTGCATAGCTGCCAAGTAAAACGATCGTTGAGAAATATTTTTCTATCTGTTAGCAACATTAACGTTCTTGCGTATTAAATATTAAAATTTAGAGTTTAAAAATCTTTTTAAACTACCACGACGAATCAATAATCATATGAAAAAAAATACGAAGTAAAATCTCACCTCGCTAGATATAAACATGTAAAATCTGGTGGGACAAAGTGGTATTTGATATTAACTTCTGAGTCATTTAAATGTTTTCATGCAGAAAATAACTGTAAATAAATTTCACAAAATGAAGAATCACGAATTAAAGTATAAACTTAACTATCACCAGACGAATATTTCCTAAAAATGTGGAAAGTTGGTAGCCTTGTAAAAGTGTTAGGTTTAACTTAAATTTAGATTTTTCGCGATTATTTGCGATGTTTTCACTTGAAAACTTTTTTTATTTTAACGATTTACTTTTAAATTTTTAATAATATTTTTTTTTTCTTTTTCACTTCAAAACCTGTTTTTCTTCCTTATAATTTCTTTTTCGTTAGATTGAACATTACTTTTATTTTATAAAACGAAGAATAATACATTCGAACATAAAATTAGCTACAACTACAAGAAGAAAGTTTCCCAAAAAGCGTAGAAAGTTGGCTGCCCTGATTTAAGTAAAAAATAGAAATTTTAAATCATATTTCAATTATTCTATACAAATCAACAATAGACGTTGACGTATTCTCCCATATTTGATATTTTTGGATATTACTTTTCCCGTGGTAGTGAACCAAATCAACAGTTTGTGAAATAAGTAATATAACTATAACACGATTATTTGCTCCTAAGAACAGAGACTTTTGATTTAATATTTATTATCACTTTTTAATTATTTGTAAGTAGTGGATTAAAATTTCTTTCAAATCTAATGTAATTAGTCTTATCTAATGTAGTCTAATGTCATATTAAGACTTTACCTCCGCTACCACTAAGAAAGAAATTTTTTTGAAAATAAGAATAAGCCGTATATTTATTAATGCAACGAGTCCTCAATTTCAATTATGTCTTTCATTTTTCAAAAATCAATATTGTACGTATCAAATCATGTTTTATCTTTATTTTTAATTTAAGTCAACAATCAGTATTTCTAAGGCTCCTATACTACCAGAGCTGACCTATCAAGCAATATTGGAGCAAACAAGTTCACAAGTTTACGTTATTTTAGTATTCGTTATGTTATTACAGAGATCCCAACTGCTAGGGACACGCCAAAATAATTTAAAAACCGGTAAATAAATACAAAGTAAATTTTGCAAATAGTTGACAATATTTGCTTGCTTTTAATATTGTAAAGCATGTAATAAGAACTATAAAGTGGTGAATTATATAAGCTTACGCATTGTTTAGAAATAGTGGTGGCTTAAAATATACTAAATCGAACTTGTGAAACCAAGAATTACAATTAATAAACTACCACTTGAAAATATTTATTCGCTGCGCTTATGTAAGCTCTTTGCTCCAACAATAAATGATAAGTCGGCCTGTCTAATTCAGGGGCTCTAAGTATTTCTATTGTTATGTGAAAACGTCAATTTGTCATATTGAAATTTTTCATTGTCTTATTATTTCACAAGCAAACGGCTTGATTTTTTTTATGGTTACCACAATACATGGCTGAAAGCGGCCATAGCAAGACGGAAAAGAGAAAAAATTGGTACGTAAGACATTTCATTCCAGCATTTTTTACGAGAAAAATAAAATATCTATAACTATCAAGATTTCTTTTATAATTTTAGCATACATATAAAACTGCTTCTTTTCCAAGATAAAGTAGATATTGTTGAATAGTTTTAAAAAGGAATAAGTAAACTCCTCCCCAAAACTAGCTATAACTGAAAAGGTTTTACTACCAGCCGTTCCTCTTTTCCGTCTCGCTTGCACCCCTGCCACAATGTTTACCAAATCAATGTATTTTACCTTACTGTATGTAATTTAATGATGAATGGGATAGGGGCAGCTTTGCGGCCCCGGTGCCCAGTTTATTTAAATAAAGAAGAAGAATGTAACAAATCTTAATAATCAATTTAAAAAACGGAAACGATTTCATATAGTTAGAAATTTGAAGCTTAATATATTTACAGCTAACTTTATAAATGAAAATCACGTAAATTCCTAATCTGAAAAAGACGAAGGCAATAACCTATGATGGATATTCCGAGAGCATGAGCCGTTAAATTAATGATCTATTTATTTGAAATCGCACATTATTTATCAACGTCTCAGTCAAGTTGGAAAATGGAAACTCAACAAATAACACCAAGAATCGATTTCAATACTTGAATACAGACTCCAGTTATGAGTTGCATAATAAAAAATTGCTTATCTTATTAAATATCGCGTAATATAATCTTATCAAAACGACTTCAGGCAAATCGACATTACAAAGAAATATTTCTTTCTATTAAAATAAACACTGCATAGTATTTAATTTGGTTAACTCTCGCTGAAATCGATCGGTTCGGTACCTTTCAAAGAGATTTTAAGGTGTCGAGGGCATGCTTTTGAAGTATCTGAGCACGAAGCAGACACAACACTTCTTCATCTGTGTCAGTGCCCTTGGGCAACTGGAATGTTGGCAGTAAGTCTGATAGGTAATGTGAGAGAATGGGAGAAGAGGTAGCAGATATTAAATTTATATCTAAGAATTAAAATTGTAGTTTGAAAGTACCGATTTAAGCATATAATTACTGAGTAACTAGGCCGAAGAGCTATCTACTCATTCATCGAAATTGTAAAGTATTGAGGGTAAGATAAATAATGAGGGTAAGTTAAATCGAAATAAATTGAGTAATACGTAGGGAAAATATTAACCCTTTGCACTTCGATGTCCCCACGGAGGCACCATCAAAAGTCACCACTTTAAAATTTTATACTTTAATAATTAGTAACCACATTATTTTAAGAATTTAAAAATTAAGTAATAATACTATACTGTGCTTTTTCAATGCTATAGTGCTGATACTAGATCAGAAAGCATTTAAAGGTACTCGGAGTGCAGAAAAACGCAATCTGGGTGAGTAAAATGAGTACAAAAAATTATTTACACGTGTACAAAGTATACATATAATTTTCTTTCAAGTGAATATGACAAATCTAAGATTCCTGCTAATGCATCGTGAGAAATTCAATAAGAATATTTTTTTTCTGAATTATGGTGAGAATATCGGGCTCTTTCTGTTGAAAAAAAAATTTAATTTCCAAGAAGTTTATAATAGAAAAAAAGCTTAAATAGCTGGTTAATAGCAAGTTTCAGAACAAGAGAACAAAAAAACAAGAAGTAAAGAAACAGCAACCGCATTTGAAACAACATAACACCGAAAAGCAGAAACACTGTATCATGGCCAATATAACTAGGCAAAATTATACAAATAGTGCAGCAAACCAAAACTTTGGGTTGTTGTTTTACTTAGATAAATCACTTCCAACATACTAACTTTTTACTTTTGATGAAATGACCTAGAAAGACCTTTAACTTCTAAATTTTCTACAGATTAAAGAATTTTTTTAGGAAATCGAACTTGTGCAATATTTATTTTTCATAATCTACTTTAATGTTAGAAAATTATACAAAAATCAAAACGTCTTTTTTCATCTTTTCAAACTAACCGCCATATTTTAAACTCTTAAACTTAAACCAAAGTTTACACCAATATATTTATTAAAACTTTTGTTTTGAGTCACTTGATATCGCATGACTTAATTCCTCATCCTTGGGCCCATACTATTCATATTATTTACCTACGACTTTCCCATCGACAGACAAGACTTTAATAGCATCACAGTACTTTTCGCAGATGATACAGGAATTGCCGTGAAGTCCAAAAATCCCAACATTGCTCTACAGAAACTCCAAGAAAAACTTACGGAAATAGAAACCTGGTGTCTGGACTGGAAGTTCAAAGTCAAAGGCCAAAAATCGAAACTACTAATCATCCAACATAAAAGAAAAACTATCCTCCCAAAAAATCAAGTTGTTCTCTTCAACGAAATTATACCCATAGTCAAAAGCGCAAAATATCTTGGTCTGGTCATAAACAGCAAATTTAATTGGAAAGATCACGTCAAAACAGTTATCAACGAAGCACAAGCAGTCTGTCACAGATTACAAATCCTTCTTCAGAACCCCAAAATGGAACTCAGACTTAAACGTTTACTCTTCATCTCGCTGATCCGTCCCATCCTAACTTATGCATCTCCAGCTTAGTGCAACATCTCCACATCACTCCTTAAAAAACTCAAAATATGCCAGAATTAAATCCTCAGGAAAATAACAAAAGCAAGATGGTTTATCCGCAATAGAAACATACATCGCGACCTCAACATAGATTTTTTAGATCATCATATTTCAAAGTTAAATTTCAGATTTTTCGAAAAGACCATAAATTGTGACACCGCAGGATTCAACGAAATTTTTACTTTTGAAAACTTAAGAGAAGACATAAACCTCAGACCGATGGCAGCTCATTTTTGTAGTGACGTAATTTTAACTAAAATACAAAATATTTAATTTCCTTTTATT
>NC_092209.1:23194661-23198223 GCF_043381705.1 Parasteatoda tepidariorum | reverse complement strand
CAAAGAGGTTATATATATATATATATATATATACAGATAGATAGATGATGGATATACACAAATATATATAACAATTTAAATTTACTTAAATTAAAATGCTCTTAATAACATTTTATAGTGATAATAATTCCTCTTCTATGAAAAGGGCTTCTTGATATAAGGCTCTTTAAAATGATAATTTGCAAACAAAATAAAGACAATATTATCTCTAGTTACCAGAATTTCGAAATAAAACCAAAAGGAATCTTATTTAAAAACAAATTTATATTTTCTCGTCTCTTCTAAACAAGTTCAAAATTAAGATTCTGTGACATTTTTGAACAACAAAACTTCTTGAAAGAAACGTGTCTTGACACTGAACTTGTTGAACTTTGCGAACTGGGAAAAAGTTAATGCGATGATCTTCAAGAGTTCGTCGAAATCTTCCTAACGTCAATCAAATTCTTTAATTAAAAAAGTTTTCCATTCCTTTCCAGGATGAAAGCAGAATAAATTTTTCCCAACTATCTCTCTAGGCGATGGATTTGAAATGCAAATTTTCGAATGATTCAACTCTTCAGAGTCAATAACTTACATATGGCGTTTTTCTAAAATGTTTAAAGCCTCAAAGACTTTGACATCTATAACGAGAAAAACATATTTTTTGTTGCTCGCGTGTTATTCTTGATGCTAAAAATAGTATATAAATCTAGAGAATTTGCATTATAAGAATGTTTGGTGGGGTTATTTGAAAATTAAATGACGTTCTATAAGATTCTTGCTTTCAATTATATTTCTTATAAATAAGTTAGACGTATTGCGTATTTGAATTAAGCAAGTCTTATTTGTAGAATAAAACTTTATTATATTATACTTTATTATAAAACTGTATTATAAACTTTATCTATTTGTAGAATAAAACTATTTGAAAGATAAAATTAGGAACCTGCTCCCATTGTATTTCTAAATCAAAATTAATTAGAGGCCTACCCGCAAAAATTCGTGCACTTTTTTATAGTTGGAAAAATGAATAGTGGTGACTGCGAATATCTTGGGACAAACTAGCCTTCACGGAGAAGTTTTGCATAACACTAACCCGCATTTGCGTTACATGGAGTGGAAAACCAGGGAAACCTCCCACGGGATTCTTACCCATGATCTGTCTACCACTGAACATATTTTACGTCAGAACTGGGACTGGTTAGAGTTGGGTACAGAATTAGTATCGACCAGCCCTCGCTGGAAAACAAATTCTGCACCCTGGAGAACCTCATTGTGAAGCACTATTCCTGATCAACGGCGGCTTAGCCAACGCTATAACTGAGAGTCTCCGCACGATTTTTTGTAGGTAGTCCGATCAGACCACAATGACGGTAAACAAGTTTAAGAAAGAAGCTTTTAATATAAAATCCAGTAAAAATAAGATAGTGTTACCAAATATATGACTAAATTTTTTTTTTAATTTATGAATATGATTGTTTTGTCTTCTTTACTTGTCAACCACTACAGATTCAATTTACAAATATATATGAGAAATTTCTCTCAATTACTTTTAAAATGTAAAGGGCCATTTAGGCCTCAGATGCCCAGTTCTACAACAACGAACGAACGAACTTTTAAAATGTATCAAAATATTACGAATGATAGTACCGCTGTTTTTCAACTCTTATATACTATTGACTCTGGGGAATCTCTCCCGTTAATTTTGTACCAGTTTAAGCTTATTCCTTCATGACATTTGAGCATAGAACAAACCAGTATAAGTTGAATCGGTTGGTGGCGCTACACGCCAAATATCGAGATACCCTACATATCCAGCATCCAGTACTTTTAAAATAGAATTTGGATTCATGCGCACAACTGGTTCACCTTTTAAATAGTCTGAGCAGACGACTTATAAAAAACCGTATGGAGGCTTTCTGATGTAGGAGGTGATGGCTTAGCTCTAGGGATTGATCAAAACAATAGAAAAAGTTATACACTTGCTCTATATTAAGAATTTTTCTTTCAGCAATAAATATTTTAGAAGATTTTACATGGAAAGAAGGTTGGCCCGATTTGAAATATCATACTTGAAGTTATTAGAGATGATTTCATTTGTGTTCGGATTATGAGGAGAGAAAATTAAGATTTAATATCAGTAATCTTGAAATTATTTTAAAGGATTACAATCATTATATAACAAACCTTTTTTTTTTTAGTTTTAGAAGTATTGGAATAATAAATCAGCTTTTAACTTTTTACTCAGATTCAAGTTGATGCAAATTTTGCAGGAGTTAAAAATGCGCCATTACTGAAAAGATTTAAATCTTTCAAATTGTGAGAACAAATTTAATATCTAAAATCATCTTAAGCAATTGATACTAAAAGAGATCTTGTTTGTTTAGAGTAATTACAGATATGTTTTCATTATTTTGTTCAACCCCAGCACAGTAGGCCAATTAGAACAGACCATCCTTATTAACTAATAGTCGGATTTTCACATTTTAGAACGGTTTGGCAAGCTCAAATATACTAATTTAGAAGTGCAGACGATATTTGAAGTTTCAAATCAGACACAAAGACGTACTTTCTCTGAATTAACACTCATTTTATTCACCGAATTCGGATTCCTTGACACCAAATATAAGACAGAGATACCAACTTGCTCCGCTTTGCAAAATAGTATTTTCTAGCGGTAACAAAATTTAAGTTATTTTAAGTTTAGTATTTTTCATTTTAATTAATTTTTCCACCACTAAATATCAAAAATTATAAGAATCATATAAAATGCAACCTGAAAGAACTAATTATATGGCTACCGCTTTTTAAATTAGGCGTAACTATGCTTATTTTACAAAATGTACTATTTAATTCGCTACCACTTTACTAACATTTTTCCAGAGAGCGGAGCAGTTGACATCCCTCTATATGAGATAGCAGCAATCTGGGAATAAATATTTCCCATCGATGTAAGGAGAGCTATTCAAGGTTTGGACTTTTTAATGTAATTTTACTTTCAGCGACTTTCGCAATATCTCCAGAACTTTTTAAGGCAGTGTTTCCCAACCTTTTTTGTGCCATGCCCCACCTAAGCCTTTCTAAAAATCTTATGCCCCCCCTATGTAACATATACATAATTTTTAATACTAAAAAATTTAATTGTTCACTTAAGAAACTTAAATTATAGGTCTTAGGAAGAAATCACTAGGAAATTGTTAACGAAACACAGTAAGTAAATTCTCAAAACATATAATGAAAAACTAAAATTCAAATTCAAAATAATTTTAATAAGGATTTTTTTATAGTAATTTAATATTTTAATTTAGTGAGATCCTTGCTCTTGAAGCTTGTTTAACAGAGATTTCATGTTAGGGTCCAATTTGGTTAGCTTAAGTCTCAAGTCTCCTCGTTGTGTTATATCCAGACGATTTCCTTTTTTTACCAGTAAATCATTTACAGCACTAAATCCACATTCAGCTAAATATGAAGATGGAAGCGGTAACAATAGTTCTCTTGCACATTTGGTTGAATTCTGGTATTTGATTTCTGTTTCCTCGTAAAGCCATGTCATGACTCCTTTTATATTAAATAAAGTTTTAAC
>NC_092209.1:23178865-23194161 GCF_043381705.1 Parasteatoda tepidariorum | reverse complement strand
TTTATTAAAATTAATTGTTTTTTTATTTGGTAAGTCGATGGTTTAAAACTGTTTTTCGAAAGCTGCGTCGTGATATGAAATGATGCTTTCGCGAATAATATGCTATTTTAATAACTGCTGTGAGTCTGCAACTGTTACTCATGACTGTTAAGTTTAGCCTATCTAAAAAAAGCGCTGTCTACGCTTATTTTGAAAATGGAGCAAAACGTCAATATTGAGAAAAGCTTCAGTTTTGTGAAAATAAAAAGCATTTGCGGTCTAATTTTTAATTATTTAAAAACTTATTCCAACGCTTCATTAACTGGGCTAGTAAAAATTTGAAAAAGCTGAGAATACATCAGTGATTTTGATAATTTTCATCTAAGTGTCGCCAAATTGGCAATTTTTAAAAAAAGTTGAATAACTCTTAAAATATCTAAGTTATTTGTCTGTTCTAATGCCCATATAATTCTTCACGGCAATATTATATTTATAGCTTAAAATCATCACATTGCTTAAAGTGTAAGGCACTTAAACTATGTCTTTTTTTATCTTACTTGGCGACAAATATTTTTGTATTCCAAATTTTGGGGTGATTACCTGTATTATTAATTTTACTTATTTTACTCTGTTTTTTTGCGTATTCTAATTTTGGTAGTTTTCTAAATGAAGAGCTTAAAACAAGAAGTGTTGTTTTTTTATTAAGGCTTAGTTCTATTATATTACCTTATTGCGTTGCATTTTAACATAAACTTATTTGAATCTTTGTCTAAACTTCTTATCCGTATTACAATTCTTATTTTTTTTTGTAAATTGTATGGATATGTTATAGTAAAATACCGTTAAGGAAATTCATGAAATGATTTAGAACTTAAAGATCAGCTTCATTTACAATACTTAATTTATATATAATTTACTACATTTACAATTCATACATTAATTGTATACATACAATTAATGTATTTATACAATTAATATAATACAATTATATTTTGTATTATATTAATTGTATAGTATTATATTACTTGTATTACATTAATTGTAATTGTAAATAACAGGCTTATACAATTATATAATGTATATATAAGTCTGTTTGGTAAACGGAAGTATTAAATTTCGGTAAGGAACTCACCAAATTGAATATAACAACATATATTAAATTAGAAATCTTATTTCTTTTAAGAAATTGATTACGAAACAAAATTATTTATGTTCACTGACTAGAATCATATGCGATCTTTCATAATATTTTCAAATCAAATTTGATTCAAAGTAAACATTTAATTTAAAGAAATGTTTGAACTGGAAAATGGGAAAACAAGCTTAAGTAAACAGAATTCTTTATTGCACACATATTTCAAATTTCTTTATCGTAAATAACTTCAACTTTCGTAGAAAACACTGTTTTATACTAAAAAACAACAATATTGTGAAGCGATAATCGCCATAGAGGTTGGGTGGGTGGCTCCATGCTGGGAACTTAGCCATTTAGAACAATTAAAAATAATGATAAAAATTTTTTTTAAATAATTTTATTTAAAACAATGTAAACATTAATCAGGTTAAGTGATAGTAAAACACAAGAAATCTGAAATCATTGTGCCAGCAATGACTAAAGTAAATAGGTTAAACACCAAAGCATATTATGAGTCATTTCAGTAATTTTTGGTCAATTTCTTTTAAAGAATGAAACGTACAAATGAGATTATCAAACAATGACATGAACTTTGCTGAATTGTAATAAAATATTTCAAATATCATACCGTTAAATTTCTGGATTCAACAAAATCCAAATTAGCCTCTTCGCCATCCAAAAGTATCGACACTGTTGCGTTTTCCGCAAAATCTGAAAAATAAATCGAAAATTATTTATACCGAAAATTAATTAGCATATACCAACGGCTGAACAGTTAGTTTTAACTCACTCAGTAGCTGTTCCTTTTATAGCTCTTTTAAGTTTCTGTTTTCCGCGATATATTTCAACACATTCGCGCCAGAGAGTAAGACGAAAAACCGAAAAAAACTGGAAGTAAGTTTTTTTCAATTATAGTTTATTTTTGTGAGGAGTATAATACATCCTTATTAAATAGCATATTATTCGTCCTAAAGCTATAAACTATTTCTAAAGTTAGAAATAGTCTTATATATGAGCTAAAAAATATCTTGCTATTTATGGTAATTTTTTTTTTTTTCGAAAACAAGATGGAATTAAATGATTTCTTTAACAGTTTTTGTATTTTTCTGTCTAGTTGCATGTAACCGATTGGCACCTAAACGATATAATATCTTGATTTCTTTCCCCACAAAAAAAGACAAAAAGTGGTAGCACAAGTCGTCATTATTAAGATTTCCTTTACAGAAAATACATAGTTCGGTCTATAGTAATATATTAACAATGTAGGTATCTATTATTGTTTATTGAAATTAAATAAATTTGCCGCTTTGTTTACTCAATTTAGGCTTATAAACATTTGTCAAGTAAAAGGACATGTAGAACAATACAGAGAAGAACATAACAAAGAATACATTCAGGATTCGAACCCGATACCTCGAAGCCCCTAGGTATCTATATTTGCATCAGACTTCACTGTACAGTGATTTTTCAAACTAAAGTGGTAGATAATAGGAAGAGATCTATTTGGTTTACACAAATAGGTAGAGCTATTTTTTTCCTATATGAGTTTTTTCATATATTCTATTAAAATCGAGCTTAACAACGGTACGGGTTAAATATTTACCTAATGTGCAAAAAATGGTAAAATTTGTGTTTGCTGATCCACCTGTTCCAGCTGCAATACTAGATGGAGGCGGTAGAGGAGTTTCAGAGTGCTGCATAAGAAAATGAATTGCTGACCTGACCTACGAGTTCTGGCTGCAGTACCGGTGAGCATTTAAAGGACTTCAAGGACTCCAACATTCAATTTAACCCTTTAATGGGCCATTTATTTCTAGTAAAGGTAAATTAAAGTATTTTTGGAATTGAAATTGCTTTAAGAATAGTAATTGATACGTATAGGAAGAAAAAAAAACGTATATTTAGTTTATAAAAATGCCATATTTTGGGTGGTGAATATATTTAGCACGACCTATTAGGAACTTATTGACTTTCATTTTTCTTTATTTTTTAAAATAAATTTTATAAATGCTTTAAACTTCAAAAGGAATTATGTGTCTTATAACTTTTTTACGTGTTTTTTAAACTAACAAATGGTTACCAATTTTATTCAAACGTACTTCAAGAAAACTGAAGTTATTAACAAATGGAAATCTGAATTAAAAGTGGTGGGAAGTATACTTCCCACGGCCATCGAAAGGGTTAAAAGCTAAAACTCTAAGTTCAATTTGGAATAGTTAGAAAGAATAATGTGGCAATTGTTTTTAATTGCTTTTACTAGATTTTGAGAATAATGTGCCTATTGTTTTTAATAGATTTTACTGGTTTTAGAGAATAATGTGCCTTGTATTTTTAATTGCTTTTCCTAGATATACAGAGTAATGGCAATGTATTTTTAATTGATTTTAATGAAAATATAATTTTACGTTGCTCGATTCTAAACCTTGAAATAACTGATAATTTGTACGTATGGGATGTCTGCATAATAGCATTTGGAAATGATTTAAGATTTTTTTTGCTAAAACTAAGTATCAATAAACTTGTTTGTAAATGTTCAATGTTGATTTCTTGATTGACGTTTTGTAATCTTACCTGGGTAAAACTGTTGCCAAATCTTCTAAATTAATTAATATCTAACGAAAACTTGATTTTATAGATAACTGAACAAGGGGCTGCATTCACACATCACACAGCAGAGAACAACGACACTTAGAAAGAAAAATCCATGCCCTGAGCAGGATTCGAACCCACAGCCATTGGCTTTGCAGTCAGACATGCTGACCGCTCGACTACCTGGCAGGAAACTAATAAATTCTTATTAATAAAAATAAAGTCATCTATCCATTCCATTAGCAGTTACTAAAGTCTTAATCCGTAAATTACTATTCTACAAACTGTAGGCTTTTATCTTTTTTTAAAACCCCGAATGATTGTAGCTAGAAAAGAACAAGAATGACAAGAATTTATTCTATACCCAAGACAAATAAAGACTTTTTTCGTAAACATTTTCGTTACTTATCGTTCAAATACTTTAATCTACTCCCACTCGAATTTCATTCTGTGAAAAGCTTAAACTATTCACGCTTTTTGATTCGAAATGCCATTTTTTATAGCATTAGCATTTTTGTAATTGAATTCACAACTGCAAACTAGAATTTCAAACACATGTTTTTGATGATTATTATTAGGGATTATTTGTATTCAATTAAATTATTTATGAGTAAGCGTTGTTCAAAATCACTATTAAAAAAGGGAAACCAACTTTGTTAAACCAAATTTAAAATATTAAACTATGCATTGTTTTAATATTTCTAATAATATTTCTAATAATAATATTTCTAATAATATTTCTAATAAAATCAGAAAATTTCATAAAGTCGAGAAGGTTTATTTATTACTATGCATGCTTATGCAAGCTTACGTAACCACTACAAAATACGATACGTAATAAATTAAAGAAAAGATAGCAGAATTTGGAGAAGGTCGTGTTCCATCCAGAGTTATAGAGATTCGAACAAGCTACCTCGATGCTTCAGAATGTTTATCGAAAAGGTGAAACTACTCGGTCAGGCAGGCCCCAAAGTCAAGAAGGTGATCTCTCATTATCATGCATATATTATTTCTAACATTTAGTTATAAGAAAATAAAAATTAAGTTAGCATTTTCTTTCCATATTCAATACAGTTAACTAATAACATTATAACTTGAAAATGAGGTCTATCATATTTATAATATTATTTGAATGTCTCACAGTCGGACAATTATCGATTTTCGAGGTCAAAAATGGAGCAAATAAGGTATTTTCAAGGGTTCATGTCTTTTTTTTTTGTAGTTAAATGTCCAAAAAATATGATAGTGAATTTTATTTTGTTATTAAAAATTAATAAATGCAATGAAATTCAGATGAAGTTAACCTTAAGGCCTGGTTTCTTAGGACAAGCGCCTTATCTGGGCGTCAGCGGGACGTCAACGTTGCGCTGACGCCAACAAAATACTGGTTTGTTAGCTAGGAAACGTCGGCGTCAGCTTGAAACGAACGTTTACCTCTGATTGGTTAATTTATGAGTTTTACAGCATACGTCATCGAACGCTCAGCTTGAACGACAACTGCCGTCCAAATCAACTGCAGTTGGATTACAACGTGACGTTAACAACAGAAGCAATGGCGGACAACGGCCAACAACAGAGCTTTGAAATCAGCCAAGATTTTAATTTTAACATTAAACATAGCTTCTTTTTCCTCTTCTTCTTCATTTAGCTAAGTAATAATGTGTTTTTTCTTGGACAAAGTCATTATTTGTTCTTTAAAGCATTGGTCGACAATCATAAAATCAATACAAATTCAAAATAAATATTTGTTTACGTTATTAACGCATGCGCAATGAGAGATAATGTCTGCGTTGGACCGACTGCTCACGCTGAGCTAACAAAAAAGTATTTTTTTGGCGTCAGCTCTACGTCAACTTTCCGCTGACGCCCNACGCTGACGCCCAGTTAAGACGCTTCTCCTAAGAAACCAGGCCTTGAGCTAACAAACCAGTATTTTGTTGGCGTCAGGGTAACGTCAACTTAACGCTGACGCCCAGATAAGGTGCTTGTCCTAAAAAACCAGGCCTTAAGAGACATTGAAAAATCGAGTTATATTTATCTAAATAAAATAAACGTTAACAATGAATACTTACTCAAAAATCAAATATAAATTTTATTTTAATGAACTTTCAATGTATGAATAAAAAAGATCTCTTAATAAATTCTATTATGTACTAATATAGTAATTTGCATGTTTATAATTCATAACTTTTGGAATGGCTATAAAAAAGAAAAACGCAAAAAAAACTTTGCCTTACCCCTGGTGAATGAAAGTAATTTACATATTTCTGACAAATGTACTTATAGAGCAAAAAATGATTGGCTGCTAATATTTGCCAATTTGGATTAAATATCAATTTACAACATATTTACTACCAGTTTCACGGCGAGCATTTTTCAATACTCAAAAATTGTATCGATTCTGTTTAAATTCCCCCCCCCCCTTCATTTTTACTTGTAGTTACGTATTGTTCACAATTCATAATGTACGTGCAGCAGCATGTTTAAAAATAAAGGAAATTTGTTCTAAGTTTCAGTAGTAAAAAATAAATTATTTCTTTCCGAGAAAAGTTCTTAGCGTACTTAATCTGAAATTAATTTCTGTCCAAAATTGTAAATAATGCAATATTTAATCTCTTGTTTCAAATTTGAAAAAAAATGATCATTTATTGTTTGTCGAGATCAGTAAACAGAAGTATAATGAAAAATACAATTGAAGTTTTTTTTTCTCTTTAATGTTTTATTGTCAGTATAATTATAAACAGAATATCGTAATATGACTGCAAAAACTATTAAAACACGATATTTTTATTTTTTTTACACTTTTCTTGACGTGACAAATACGTAATCAATGACCTCTAAACAGTTATAAACATTTTGTTTACACTTTTTATTGACATCTTGATTATATTTTGAGGACGGATCCAAGAGACATCCGTCACTTGGATCCGTCCTCAAACTCATAATAAACAACACAAAAAACATAAAAGTACTCAGTTTCAGGTAAATTGAAGTTGTTCTTCCGATTCTGACCGCTTTTCTAACCCATAATATGTCGTAGAAAGAAAAATAATTTTAAACTAAAATTCTGAAGTTATATATTTTGCTTTTTGTTTGAGAAATTTGCAAGGCTGAACACGATAAAAGAAATGTCTTGTGTTTCATATTTTTAATACATGCTCAAAACGTCATTAAAACATAGATTTGCAATGATGATAACTATTATACCAATAAAATATTTACAACTTGTGCTACTAATGTATATTTCTTACGCATAATTTCAACTCTCATAAACCTCAGGCCGATGGCAGCTTACTTTCGTAGTGACGTAATTTTATCTAAAAATCAAAATATTTAAATTCCTTTTACTCCAATTGCATTCGAATTACCAGAAAGAACCACCCTATAGATCACAATTCAAGACGAATGGGAAAAAGGCCGCTAACGGCCCCAGGCGCCCAGATAAATATTGATGATGATGATGATGATAATTTCAACTCTGTATGTATGTTCCGCGAATGAAATATTTACAATTTTTCTTTTGATTTAAACGTCCTGATCACAATGTTCCAATTTTAGAACATGTGTCTCTTTCAAAATGCTAGTAAGTCCAATCTTTCAAACTTCACACTTACATTTGGAAAAACTGAATATTTTCTGTCAACCAAAATCTATAAATTATATGAAATTATATATTTTGAGACATTTGTGCTGTTTTGAAATCAACCAGTTGCTGCATTTTAAGTAAAATTTGTAGCTGATTAAAGAAATTTTCTATTTTATGAGAATGCAGGTCTTCCAACACGTTTTCCATTAATCCATTTTTTCTATTAGTGCAAAATTACAGTCCACATCAAGTGAAAGGCTAATATTTCTGCCATACTGTCGATTTAATACTGCGTATGGCTTCATCAATGATAAATATTCTACCAATTTAATTTATAATTTGTCTTACGTTTTTACAGTTATAATACATGATCGCAATGCCATAAAGACTGCAATGATAATAAATATTCCAACAATAAAATACTTAACATTGTTTTTCGTTTTAATATTTATTGCGTACAATCCCAATGGCCCTAAGACTTTCCTCTGCATTCGTGATATCTATTATACCAATAAAATATTCGAGTTACACTCCTCCAGTAAAATATCAAACATTTTTGGTCACTTTTGTATTTATTCCTATTATGTCCTTACATTTATTTGTGAAAAATTAGTGCTGCACTTTATTTCCTTACTCTCTTAAAAATGGTCTTTGTTAATGTGAAGTGTAATTGTATAAAGAAAATGTATTTGTAAATTATTTGGAGAGGATAGTCTATTGTTAATTTCGTGGAAACATTTTACGAATATTGATGAGCTATTTATTCTTTTCTAATTAGAGAGATAATTTTGAATTCTTGATTCTGCGCTATTTACGATGTTGCTCTATTTTATGATCGATAAATTATTATTTTATAATTTATCACTGTTCGTCGGAACGAATGCGCGTGTACCAGAGACGCCAACTTGCTCCAGACAGAGGAAAAATATTTTCAAGTGGTAGTCTTTAAATATAAAATTTTTGATTTAATAAATTCGATTTACAGGGTATATACTCACCACTATTTATAAATAGTTCAAAGGCTTATGTGAACCACTATTTTGCTAAAGACAGAGTTTCTTATGGCATACCTGCCAACTCTTCCGGATTTTCCGGAAGATTTTGTTTTCATATTTAAAGTGGTAGTTAATATATACTATTTTTTTCTCTTATGAACTTAATTTTTAAATTATTTTGATCACCACTATTCTTGCAAAAATTAGGCACATATATTAATATGCGTTACTATCATGGTTGTCAATTTAAGTTTTCTCAAATACAACGTATTTGTATGCTTAAAATTGAAGTTTTAATTCCATTTTAATACCACTGGTAAAAATGATAATGGAAGGGATTAAAAGTTGGCAGGTATGCAATGGGCCTTGTATTTTTACAAAAAGTGATAACGAAAAGCAATCAAAAGTTGATAATTTAATTTATTGGTACTACTAAAATTTTTCAAGGATCGCGGAAACCCTGAAAAGATAAAGCACGTTGTGTCGTTAAAAATTTGGTAAAATTAACCGAAATTCTTTGCATTTTGTTAGTAGTTCTTAACCTTTTTTTTAAAAAAATATTTTGTCGAATCCAGAGCAGAAAATATCTAAGGTCCGCTTAAAAATTCTATGCAACAACTTAAATGCAATAGATACCATAATTAGTAATCACAATTTAATATATGCTATATAGGTATTTATGTTTTCACACATTGAAATTCTAAAAACAATGGTTTTTGTGACTATAGTGGTTTATATGACACCATCTGACCTTGACCTTACAACGATAAAATTGCAAAATATGGCATTGAGAGAAATGGCAACTGTGCATATACCAAAACATGGGTGTGTCACGTAAATGCAATCAAATAATGAATTTGGGACAGAAGGCAATGCATTTTAATTATGAACTTAGAGCTTATCTTTCCACATATCGTGGTGTTGTAAGATATTGTCATACAATAATATTAGACTCACGTATCTCATACATTTTATTTTAGTCATATTACTTAACAAGTATTTCAAGGGTCTTTCGTGCGCCTAAAACTCTAAAAAGTGCTTACCAATAAAAATCATAAAACTGGGATTAAAATTAGCAACCTTCCCTAGCATATTTCTTTTAGTTTACTAATAGAAGTGAATAAAGGGATAATTAACTCTTATTTTGCTCTAATGGATAAAGTGAATTTATGAAAAAAGTGGCAAAAGTTTAGCATACAAATTAAATGGAAATTTTCTTCAGTTATCTAATACTTTTGTTATAAAATGAACAGCTGTTTGAATTCAAAAATATAATTTAATGTAAATTATATATCCTCATACCTGCCAAGTTTTAATCTCTCTGAAAATAGATCTTCCAAGAAAATTTATATGTTAATAATTAATTCCTAGTTTAAAAAACGTACTTTAACTGCGAGGAACGGTGAAATAAAACTGCCCCCATTATTTTTAAAATAATATAAATCACTGAAATTGTAATAATTTAGTGATCTTTTAATACATTCGTTGCCGCTAACGCGATATCGCTTTACAAAATTCTGCCCTACAAATTCTGTCAGTGAAACAGATCAATTAGTCGCAAAATGCATTTTAACATCTCTCTATTTTTCCAGAAAATATGTTTTCTCATGATAATAGCATTGTACATTAAAATAAACTTATAGAAGAATTTAAAAACTAAAATAGCTTGCTAAAATAAGATAATTTAGCTTTGATTTTTTGTTTATAGATTAACACTCTTCTATGATAGATATAGCGAGCCACCGACACTCGGCTGGAAATTAACGTGTTAAACAACAAGGACTTTTATCAACCTTTTTATTTTTTTGAGAACCCTGAAGATAAACAAATCACATGTGAGCCACTTGCTTAGCCTCTCCACCTTTTTAATATTAAATCATGACTTAGTTATATCATAAAATAGAAATAAAGAAAGAAGAGGAAACAATATTTTAAATGATTAAGTATATAGATGCACATCACGTCCGGGTCACCAATGTGGGGAGAATAAAGATACCCTGCCATAGAATTCGAGTTAACATGTTTTATATACTAGTGAATTGGAATTGTATTTTTGTAGTGGTAAATACGCTACAAGTTATATCAGTTTAATGTTTTCCATGCATATGTAGCGTTTGTTTTTTAGAGATAATTTTGAGTAAATACCCAGTAAGTACTTTAACTTGTTTTAGATACCAGAGGCTTTTGCCAAAATTTTCGCTATGTGATCATTCCAATTTAAATTTTGTTGATAGTGAGACTTAAATAAGTAGCTAAGTTGACAATAGGGATTTCATTGTTGAAAAAGGTTAATGTGTTCTGTATATTTAGTCCTCTGGGTTCTTTAATGTGTTAAGTAAATTAGACTTTTGAGCGTTAATATCAACCTACCAGTTGGCACACCATGATTCGCAGCTATTTGTTTTCGTTTGTAATTTACTTATGGCATTAGGTAGGGATTTCGATTTCACTATACCGCATGTATCATCAACGAAGAAAGCTGTCAGGCTGTTGTGGTCATATATTTTTTCAATGGGAAAGTCCTGTGTCTAGACAATGCAAATATTTGGGCCTAGGATAATGCTTTGAGCTTCTCCATGGTTCTTTTAGATTATGGATTCTCTACCTTTTTAACGATGCCGCCCCCTTAAGGAGCAAAAAACATTTCAGCCCCCCTCTTTGTGATAATCCAGTTATTTAGAGCATGGTGATGGAGCGAGGTGTGCTGAATTATAAGAGACAGCATTAAGCAATTCATTAAGATTTAAATTTGTTTGGTTTTCAAGAAACATAATGCGTACATTAACTTGATACGTTTCTCACGGTAGGCAATCGCAGTCTATTTGTTATAATTAAAATAAATACGGTAATAAAAAAAAAAGTACAACAAAGAAGCCTATATGCTAAAGATATCATTTATTCTTAATTAGAAAATTTAAAAAAAAAATTCTTACACTGAAAAGTAGTATCAAGGAAACATCAGTTTCTTAACGTTCGGTTCAATACTTTTAGTGAGGTGAAGTCGAAAGTCCCCTCGTTGCACAATTTCGAGTTGATTTCTCTTTTTTTGTGACAAGATCAGTAACAGCATTGAATCCACGTTCGACAAGATAGTAGAAAAGGAAGGCATTTAAACTTTTTTTAACGATAGTCCGCTGTCTAGGGTAGTGGCGACTTGTTACCCTGAAGCCGAAATTCTGTGAGACGATCACCACTTCAAAGTTTCATTAGTTGAAAGTTCGACCAATTCCTCATGAATCTGAACCTCTGCTGTTAAGATTCACAAAAAGGTTCATAATCCATTGAAGGACTTCCAGGGAAAAATATTTTTAAAACGGACAGATAAGTCCACGCGTAAAGAGTCAAGGTGTTGATAATAATTTTGTGCATCATCAGAGCGAATTTCACCTTCTCGGCTGAGCTCATTCCAACCAAAATTCTGCTTCCACAAAATGAGTATTTTCAGAAAGGCAGAAAATGGCTGATTTTGTAGGGATCAAATTGAACTCGTCGCTTTGAATTTGTAAATTAATGCCATTAATTTTTTCAAATAAATCGGCCGAAGTCTTTCTTAAATCCTAGCAATCTGTCTCTCAAAGCTACATCTCTGTTTTAGAGAAACTCAAGCACACAGTCGAAAAGATTCAAAACCCTGTTGAGACAGACGCCTTTGGAAAGTCAGAGAAACTCGGTGTGTAGTAACAAGCGATTAAATTCTTCTTCATATACAGCTGTCTGAATAATCAATCGTTGAGAGCATAACTGTGAATTTTGTTCACAGCAAATATGGCATATTGCAATAACTGATGCAAATGGTCGCTGAAATTTTTCCCAACTAAATGCTGTCTGTGAAACATACAGCGAACAACTAAAATATCTCGTACTTCCCTTTACAAAAGGAAGAAAACCAACATGTCAAGAGCTCCATCAGTGACTCGCAAGGGGAACGTTTTTCTTTGTAAAATATTCTGGGAAAATATTTATAATAGATTTACCCTTGATATCTACAACCAAGCTTCTTACATAAAAGCATATCTTGAATACTTTTTCCTACCTTTAGAAACCAGACCTACGCCTGCAGTAAAGCCTACATTGCATGGCAAGGTTGATTCATTAATTTGAAGGGAAAATTCGTTGGATATCAAAAGTATGCATAAAGAAACTTAAACGTCACCAGCCATTTCACCATTTCGTCCCCGCACTGTATCGTTGCTTAATGGGATATTTTTGATTACATTTTATGTGGCTGGAGGGATTAAAATTGTTTCTAAAACCGGTAGTATCAACTCTGCGCCAATGGTATGAGCTTTCCCAGAATTAGCAATAAATTTTGATCTATTATAAGAAGCTATCAAACCATCATAGCACTTTTGTGATGAGATTGCAAGAAACCCTGAGACCGAATGTGCTTTTAGAAACTTGTTTTTGATGCTTCTGAAAAATGACAAATCTTTATTTTGTTTGTCAGAATGTGTTTCTTGCAAATGCTCCTGCTAACGGAAGGATTTGTCTGTCTCATTAGATAAAACTTTGTTACAAAATAAACACATGGGCAGTTGAGAGTTCAGCAGTGATTGAACAAATTTCGTTCACACACACAGAAAACTAATACATTTGAAAATGAAAAATTTGTCATTCATTATGGCGTGAGTAAAGGAACTTATTGCATGTTTGAAAATGGTACGTGTTTCTTCGTGGATAGAACTTTCAGACAGACCAAATTATAAATAGCTGTGTTTATATAACTGAATCACTTCTTAATTGTTGGGAAACCTGCTCAAAAGCGATATGCGAGAGCAAAATAAATTTTCTAAATGAATACTTTTCAACACTTTTTCTAAACCCGGAATAAGTCTTTTTCTAGTACTAATTACTATCACAATTAAACATAAATATTTGCGAACTTTTCCAAAGAAACAGACTACCACCAGAAACATATTCATTCTTTTTGATCTTAGTACCCACCAGCCAAATACGTTGCTAGCGGATTCGTTTGACATGTTCTTTAAAGCAGTTCAGCAATCTGTTTGCAATCCTTTTAAATACTTTTATAAAATACATTTTATTTTTTGAAGCGATAGTTTATAAAATCTGAAATATTTCATAATGAATATTATTTATATGGTCACATGTGTAAAGTAAAGGGAATGCTGCAATCAATGAGGCTGAACAGAAATGAGCTCTCCAGAAAGTGCGAAATTTAGGTTCCACTTCAGTTGATTTTGCTTTTTTCTTTTTAGAAAAAAATCAAACAAATCCTTCGAATTAAACGCTTTCATTAAAATGTCTAGATCAGAAACTGCGCCTGACCGCTTACATTGAAGGTCTATGCCTAAATTGTCACAGCTGTCCCCTATTCCATTTAAATTAAATGTTATGAATGATAAAATAAAAATATTATAAATAATTTTATAAATAGTGTACCAAAAAAGCGTTGTCGTTTTTTGTTTAGCACGTTCACTCCGGGGTGACCCACCGGTGGGTCATGCTAGATTTTCTCATCTTGGCAGCGCACTGGAGTAAAAACTGGTAACAATAAATTTTAGTTTTTAGTTTTTTTCCGGGAATAATAAAAATCCATAACTACCAATTGTTTTTAACGCATGCAATTTTTATATTGAATTGCTTCTACGCTGTGATAAATTGCAAAGAGGCCCAGGTGCCCAATTTTTGTAAATAAAAGTTAAAAAAAAAGTTTTGATAAATTGCCCTCACTACTATAAGCAACAACCTAAAAAAGAAGCTATCTACAACTGAAGGTAAATATTTACGCAAAATGACTGGCGCCCCAAGGGCGATTAGCAATAGACTACTCAGAAAAGACTTAAACATTGATGATATCAATTGCTTTATAGCTAAATTGACCACAAAACTTTTTAGCGAAGCAAAAACATGCACCACATCAGATTTCGATAAGTTGTTCGATATTGATATAATCCGTGATAAATCCCGTAAAAGTATTTTCACTTTTCCCGGTGTGAAAGTGTTAAATCATTTGAAATGTATACTATATATTTTAAAGATGACCCGTCATTTAAATGAAATTGAATGACCCGTCATTTAAATTAGGAATGCCGAGGGGGACAAAAAATTTAAAAACAGGTAATTTATAACTTGCGAAAATGTATTAAAAGAGGAAAATCTTTTTATTCATTTTTTCATTTTGCTGTTGCATGGGAATTCAAGGACCTCTTTTATCAAAATGAGCTGGATACTTGAACCAAACATGGCTCAAGTCAATTCATGCCTGCCTTGAATTCCCATTCATTCTGCCCATAATCAGAGATGACAACTTACTCCGGACAGTATATAAATATTTTTGAGTAGTAGTCTTTCATTGTATAATTCTTTGTTTAATAAATTCGATAGAATTTTTACTCATCACTAATTCTAAATAATTTAAATGCTTAAGTCTTATGCTACTCTTATAGTGTGATGCAGAGATGCCAACTGCTCCGGACACGCCAAAATAATTTTTAAAAAAAGTAAAAAACAAAGTAAATTTTGCAAATAATTGACTATTTTTGCTGGCTTTTTAAAAGGTATAGCATGACATAGGTACTATTAAATGGGGAGTTATATAAGCCTACGAATTATATAGAAATAGTGATGGATAAAAGACTAATAAATTGAATTCATTAAACCAAGAATCTCATTTGATGAACTACCGCTTTAAGATATATATTTGCTGTCCAGATCAAGTTGGTATGTCTGGTAATGTTTAGCGAGAATCGTTATGTTTTTCTCTCACGATATAATATTTTATTCTCAAAAGTCGAGTCAAAGGTATGATGTAGTTAGAGCCCCTGAATTAGACAGGCCGACTTATCATTTATTGTTGGAGCAAAGAGCTAACATAAGCACATAGAATAAATATTTTCAAGTGGTAGTTTATTAATTGTAATTCTTGGTTTCTTAAGTTCGATTTAGTAGATTTTAATCCACCACTATTTCTAAACAATGCGTAGGCTTATATAATTCACCACTTTGCAGTACTTATAACATGTATTATTATTAAATCCAGAAACCCAAA
>NC_092209.1:23139699-23178365 GCF_043381705.1 Parasteatoda tepidariorum | reverse complement strand
AGAGAGAGAGAGAGAGAGAGAGAGGATATAGAGAGAGAGATATGTATGCATATATAGATAGATAAATGGATATACACACATACAGGATATAACAATTTAAATTTAGTTAAATTAAAATGCTCTTAATAGTATTTTATAGTGATATTAATTCCTCTTCTTTGCAAAAGGCTTCTTGATAAAGGGCTCTTTAAAATGATAATTTACAAACAAAATAAAGCCAGTATTATCTCTCGTTGCCAAAATTTCGAAATAAAACCAAAACGAATCTTATTTAAAAACAAATTTATATTTTCTCGTCTCTTTTAAACAAGTTCAAAATTAAGATTCAGTGACATTTTTGAACAACAAAACTTTTTGAAAGAAACGTGTCTTGACACTGAACTTGTTAAACTTTGCGAACTGGGAAAAAGTTAATGCGATGATCTTCAAGAGTTCGTCGAAATCTTCCTAACGTCAATCAAATTCTTTAATTAAAAAAGTTTTCCATTCCTTTCCAGGATGAAAGCAGAATAAATTTTTCCCAAATATCTCTCTAGGCGATGGATTTGAAATGCAAATTTTCGAATGATTCAACACTTCAGTGTCAATAACTTACATATGGCGTTTTTCTAAAATGTTTAAAGCCTCAAAGACTTTGACATCTATAACGAGAAAAACATATTTTTTGCTGCCCACGTGTTATTTATTCTTGATGCTAAAAATAGTATATAAATCTAGAGAATTTGCATTATAAGAATGCTTGGTGGGGTTATTTGAAAATTAAATGATGTTCTGTAAAATTTTTACTTTCAATTATATTTCTTATAAATTAGTTAGACGCATTGCGTATTTGAATTAAGCATGTAGTATTTGTAGAATAAAACTTTATTATATAATTTATTTATTTGTAGAAAAAAAACTTTATTTGAAAGACCAAACTAGAAACTTGCTCCAATTTTATTTCTAAATCAATGTTAATCATCAACACGTTGAATGCCACGCTAATTTTACACGGCAAATAACTACTAACTAAATTTGCAAATATAGGCAGATTTTGCCAGTTTATGAAAGGTTTAGCAGGACATTATGACAACCAATAGCAAGATATTGTGACAACCAATGGTAAATTATATATACCTTTGAATTCTTTAAAAATAGTGGTGGATAAAAATCTACTAAATTTAATTTATTAAACCAAGAATCACAATAATTAAGTAAATTTTCTTCAATTCCATAAAAGAGTGTAATTTTTATAGTTCTATATCATGTTATACGCTGTCAGCTAATATGTGAAAGGTCAGCAAGCGGTGGTTGACGCAGCCTAAATGTAATTGCAGTGTCAGCCATCGGTTGTTGACACGGCCTAAATGTAATTGCAGTGTCAGCTACCGGTTGTTGACGCTGCCTAAATGGAAAGTCCAGTGTCAGCCACCGATGGCTGACGCTGTGCTTAACGTGTTAGAGGCCTACGATCAAAAAATTCGTGTACTTTTTTATAGTCGAGAAAATGAGCAGTGGTAATTGCGAACATTTTGGGACAAGCTAGCCTTTGTGGAGTACTTTTACATAACACTAACCCGCATTTGCGTTACATGGAGAGAAAAACCTCCCATGGGGTTCTTACCCATGATCTGTCAACAACTGAAGATATTTTACGTCAGAACTGTGGTTGGTACGAGTCGGGGGCGGAATTAGTTTCGACCAGCCATCACTGGGATTCGAACATGGAGCACCTCATTGTGAAGCACTATTCCTGATCAACCGCGGCTTAGCCAACGCTATAACTGAAAGTTTCCACACGATTTTTTGTAGGTTGTTCGACCAGACCACAAGGACGGTATACAAGTTTAAGAAAGAAGCTTTTAATATAAAATCTAATAAAAATAGGATAGTGGTAGCAAATATATTAAAAAAAAATTTTTTTTTGATTTTTGATTGTGATTGGTTTGTTTTATTTACTTGTCAACCACTACAGATTCAATTTTCAAATATATATGATTTCTACCAATTACTTTTAAAATGGGGCCTCCCTGGTCTAGCGGTATCGCCGGCCAAACGCTGTGCAAAGCGTGGGATAGCGGGTTTGAATCCCGCCGTAACCCAGGATGTATTCTTCGCGATGACCTTCTCTGAATTGTTCTGTCTGCCTTTCTACTTGTAAAGGCTTATAAGCCTAAATTGAGCACACAAGCCTGCAAATGTACGTAATTTCAATAAAAACAACAACAATACTTTCAAAATAGAATTCGGATTCATGCGCACAACTGGTTCAGTTTTGAAATAGTCTGAGCAGACTACTTATAAAAAACCGTGTGGAGGCTTTCTGATGTAGGAGGTGATGACTTAGCTCTAGGAATTGATAAAAACAACAGAAAAAGTTATACACTTTCTCTATATTAACAATTTTTCTTTTAGCAACTAATGTTTTAGAAGATTTTACAAGGCAAGAAGGATGGCACAATTGGAAATATCAGACTTGAAGTTATTAGAGATGATTTCATTTGTGTTCGGATTATGAGGAGAGAATGTTAATAACCTTTTGGATTTAATACCAGTAATCTTGAATTTTTTTTAAAGGATTGCAATCTTTATATAACAAACCTTTTTTTTCAGTTTTAGAAGTATCGGAGTAATAAATCAGCTTTTAACTTTTTACTCTCATTCAAGTTGATACAAATTTTGCAGGGGTTAAAAATGCGCCATTACTGAAAAGATTTAAATCTTTCAAATTGTGAGAACAAATTTACCTTCTAAAATCATCTTAAACAATTTATACTAAAAGAGACCTTGTTTGTTTAGAATAATTACAGATATGTTTTCATTATTTTGTTCAACCCCTTTACAGTAGGCCAATTAGAACAGACCATCCTTATTAACTAATAGTCGGATTTTTTCACATTTTAGAACGGTTTGGCAAGCTCAAATATACTAATTTATAAGTGCAGACGATATTTGAAGTTTGAAATCAGACACAAAGACGTACTTTCTCTGAATTAACACTCATTTTATTCACCGAATTCGGATTCCTTGACACCAAATATAAGACAGAGATACCAACTTGCTCCGCTTTGCAAAATTGTATTTTCTAGCGGTAACGAAATTTAAGTTATTTTAAGTTTAGTATTTTTAATTTTAATTAATTTTTCCACCACTAAATATCAAAAATTATAAGAATCATATAAAATGCAACCTGAATGAATTAATTATATGGCTACCGCTTTCTAAATTGGGCGTAACTATGCTTATTTTACAAAATGTACTATTTAATTCGCTACCACTTTACTAGCATATTTCTAGAGAGCGGAGCAGTTGACATCCCTCTATATGAGATAGCAGCAATCTGGGAAAAAATATTTCCCATCGATGTTAGGAGAGCTATTCAAGGTTTGGACTTTTTAATGTAATTTTACTTTCAGCGACTTTTGCAATATCTCCAGAACTTTTTAAGGGAATAGAAAAGTCTGTTCACGCAATGATAAAATTCGTTTATCCAAAGGTATGTAAAATATAAATTTTATTAAATTTTTATTATCTTGTATTATTTTAATGTATGCAATCTTTAGAAGCATTTTAACGAATGTAATTTTACGTGCAAAATACGAAATTTGATTGAAATTGCCCGAATAGTTCCAGGGAGATCAAATTTCAAAACAGGCTCAAAACAGTTATTATATATATGAGTAAATTAAAAAAAATAACTATAATAATACAATATAAGGAAAAAATAAAAATCATTAACATATTTTGGTATTTAAGTGTTGTTCCTGTTTTAATTTTTATTTTTTTTTCATCAAAATATAATTACAGGGCAAAACGTTTTAAAATCTTTTGGAATATAAAAGAAAATTAAAAAATAAATTATAAAATTTTTCTTTCTACCAACTTCGCACCTAAGCTACATAATCATTATATATTTTGACAGCTGATCTAACAAGATTTGCTTGTGAAAAATAACTTGCCTGACTATAAAATAAATAATGACTTGATTGATTCGACAAAATAATATTCAAAGTGGAAAGTAGCCTTTTAGACATTTTTTTTAACTTCATTTGCTGTCGAAAAAGTAAAAATGTTGTACAAGCTAGAAAAAAATATATCCAATTTGTATGGAGAGGATGTATTGACAATAAACCAGAACCGAAACTGGTCTGGCAATTAAGATGCACGATGATGCTCCACGCCATTTGAAACGGATGGCACGCATTAAAGCATTAGTTGATGTAAATCGGCAAATCGTGAGGTCACAAAAGAATTAAATTTATCAAAATTAATTGTTTTTTTATTTGAAAAGTCGAAGGTTTAAAACTGTTTTTCGAAGGCTACGTCGTAATATGAAATGATGTTCTTTTGCGAATAATATGCTATTTTTATAACTGCTGTGAGTCTGTGGCTGCAACTGTTACCCATGACTGTTAAGTTTAGCCTAACTAAAAAAAGGGCTATCCACGCTTATTTTTAAAATGGCGCAAAACGTCAATATTGAGAAAAGCTTCAGTTTTGCGAAAATAAAAAGCGTTTGTGGTCTAATTTTTAATTATTTAAAACTTTATTCCAACGCTTCATTAACTGGGCTCGTAAAAATTTGCAAAAGCGGAAAATACATCAGGGAGTTTGATAATTTTCATCTAAGTGTCGCCAAATTGGCGATTTTTAAAAAAAGTTGAATAACTTTTAAAATATCGAAGTTATTTGTCTGTTCTAATGCCCATATAATTCTTCACGACAATATTATATTTATAGCTTAAAATCATCACATTTCTTAAAGTGTGAGGCACTTAAACTATGGCACTTAAGGCACTTAGATTTATTTTCCTTGGGTACAGAGCTTCGAGAAACAGCTTTAACAGCTCCCGATATGGCCTCTGTTCTAACAGAAAGAAATTTGTGTCGATGACGTCTGTGATTTGCTTCTCAAACGTAAACAAAATTATCCGTTTTTGACACACATCATCACTGAGTACGAGAAATAGGTTCTATACAACAATGCTCCGATCTCTACAAATTATTTTTTGACGGTAAATGCGTTGCTCTAAAAGAGGTAAAAGCTCACCTGGATCAGTATTTTGCCTGCAAAGAACAAAACTTTCATGACTGTGGAATCATATGTCACTGCCAGAAAAAGATGGCAAAAGGGATTAGCCCTGAATGAACAATATACATTTCAATAAAATATTTATACTCTAAAGGCCTGGTTTCTTGGGACAGGACGCGGTCAGCTGGAAATCAGCTCCCAATATTTAAATACGCCAAATTCTTGTCGCTATTATTAGATATTTTTTTAAAAACTAAGACTTATAGTGTAGTAAAAAAGTTTAATATTGAAACACCATAAAAATTGAAATGTTTTGTTATCTCCTATAATTTATTCACTTTTCATACAAATACTACGACTATTTTTTATTCGTAATTTATTATGCTGAATTATGCACATGGTCAACTATCAAACAATTACCTTTTCCACCTGCTTGGGAGGGACACTTCCCTCCATTTCGGACTACTGCGAGATGAAATCTATTACGCACCTCTATGTTTTAAACTAACTTTTTTCTTACTTACTCATAAAAAAGATGTTAGTAATTTAACCAATAAACCCCGTGACTTAATTTACCTTTGATTTTTTTTGTTTGTGTTGTCCATACTTTCTCCTCTTTTACTTCCTTCATTTCTAATTAACAACTAACTACTAATTTAACTAACAACTTCTGTTGAATTATAAATATTGAATCAGCAATTATAACATAATTACGGAGGTAGCCTCATTGGCCGGGTATTCGTATGCATTAATTCTTAGTTTCCGCAGTTTAGTCATAATTTATTATATTGCTATTGTAAATACTAATAATTTTGGAACAAAAAGTGAATAAAATGAAAGAAGAAATAATTACAGTTACTATGTGAATCCGGTTTATAATTAAGTACATGAATTCCTACTTATGATAAATCTAACCGTGCATAAAAATCTTATGATGGTGTGGCAGTTTTCATTGTTTTCCGTACATTTTTATCGGCTGGTATATCACTTCGTAGAATCCAGTTTTTTTCATGTTTCTTTGGTTACCATCAGCATAAAATAAATAAAAATCAAAAATTAACTGTTTTTAGATAAAATATTTTTGTATTCCAAATTTTGGGGTGTTTACCTGTATTATTAATTTTACTTATTTTACTCCGTTTTTATTGCGTATTTGAATTTTGTTAGTTTTCTAAATGAAGAGTTTAACCCTTTAATGGGCCCTTTATTTCTAGTAAAGGTAAATTTTTGGAATTGAAATTGTTATAAGAACAGTAATTGATATAAAAAAAAACTCATTTAGTTTATGAAAATGCCATTTTTTTGGTGGTAAATATATTTAGCATGACCTATTAGGAACTTACTTTTATTTTTCTTTATTTATAAAATAAATTCCTTAAATGCAACAAGCTTCAAAAGGAATTATGTATTTTATAACTTTTATACGTTTTTTAAAAGTGACAAATGGTTACCAATTTTATTCAAACTCACTTCAAGAAAGCTGAAGTTATTGAAAAATGGAAACCTAAATTAAAAGTGGTAAAACGTGGTGGTAAGTATACTTATCACAGCCTTCAAATGGGTTATAACAAGAAGTGTTGTTTCTTTATTAAGGTCTTGTTCTATTATATTACCTTATTGCGTTGAATTTTAACATAAACTTATCTGAATCGTTGTCTAAACATGTTATCTGTATTACAATTGTAATATTTAGTTGTAAACTATATGAATATGTTATAATAAATTACCGTTAAGGAAATTCATTAAATGATTTAGAACTTAACGATCAACTTCGTTTACAATAATGCATACATTAATTGTATAAATACAATTAATGTATTGATACAATTAATATAATATAATTATATATTGTATTATATTAATTGCAATTGTAAATAACAGGCTTATAATACAATTATATACTGTATATCATACCTGCCAACTCTCCCGCATTTTGCGGGAGATTTTATATTCATATTTAAAGTAGTAGTAAATAGATACTATTTTTTCTTTTATAAATTTAATTTTTTAATGATTTTGATCACCACTATTCTTACAAAAATTAAGCTTATATATTAATATGCGTTACTATCATGGTTGTCAACTTAATTTTTTTCAAATACAACGTATTTGTTTGCTTAAAATTGAAGTTTTAATTCCATTTTAATACCACTGGGAAAAATGATAATGGAAGGGATTAAAAGTTGGCACGTCTGTGTATATATAAGCCTGTTTGGTAAACGGAAGTATTAAATTACGGTAGGGAACTCACCAAATTGACTATAACAACACATATTAAATTAGAAATCTTATTTGTTTTAAGAAATTGATTACGAAACAAAATTATTTATGTTCTATGACTAGAATCATATGCGATCTTTCATAATATTTACAAATCAAATTTGATTCAAAGTAAACATTTAATTTGAAGATATGTTTGAACTGGAAAATGGGAAAACAAGCTTGAGTAAACAGAATTCTTTATTGCACACATATTTCAAATTTCTTTATAGTAAATAATTTCAATTTTCGTAGAAAACACCGTTTTATACTAAAAAACAACAATATTGTGAATAATCCCCATGGAGGTTGGGTGGGACGCAACATACAGGGAACTTAGCTATTTAGAACAATTAAGAAAAATAATAAAAAAATTTTAAATAATTTTATTTAAAACAATGTAAATATTAATCAGGTTAAGTGATAGTAAAACAAAAGGAAACAAATCATTGTGCTATCAATGACTAAAGCATTTTGGTTAAGCACAAAAACATATGATAAACGAAGTCATTTTAGTTATTTTAGATCATTTTTTTGTAAAGAGTAAAACTTACAAATGAGATTATCAAAAAAATGGTATGAACTTTCTTGGATTGTAATAAAATATTTCAAATATCATACCGTTAAATTTCTAGATTCAACGAAATCCAAATTAGCTTCTTCACCATCCAGGAGAATTGACACTGTTGCGTTTTCTGCAGAATCTGAAAAATAAAACGAAAATTATTTATCTGCATATACCAGCGGTTCACCCCCCTCCCCCATGTCGCTGTTCCTTTCGTNCCCCCCCCCCCATGTCGCTGTTCCTTTCGTACTTTCCTCATAGCGTTTAAGTTTCAGTTTTCCGCTATATATATTTCAACACATTTTCTCCAGCCCACAGAGTAAGAAGGAAAACGGGAAAAAAACTGGTAGTAAATTTTTTTCAATTATAGTTTATTTTTGTGAGGAGTATAATACATCCTTATTAAATAGCATATTATTCGTCCTAAAACTATTTATAGAGTTAGAAATGGTCTTATATATGAACTAAAAAATATCTTGCTATTTATGGTAATTTATTTATTTTTTTCGAAAACTGGATAGAATAAATGATTTCTTTAACAGTTTCTGTATTTTTCTGTCTAGTTGCATGTGAACTTTCTGCTCCGATTGGCGCCTAGACGATTTAAAATCTTGATTCCTTTCCCCACAAAAAAAGACAAAAAGTGGTAGCACAAGTCGTCATTATTAAGATTTCCTTTACAAAAAATGCATAGTTCGGTCCATAGTAATATATTAACAATGTAGTTATCTATTATTGTTTATTGAAATTAAATAAATTTGCATCTTTGTTTGCTCAATTTAAGCCTTTTAACATTTGTCAAGTAGAAAGACATATAGAACATTATAGAGATGAACATAACAAAGAATACATTCAGGATTCGAACCCGATACCTCGAAGCTCCTAGGTATCTACATTTACATCAGAATTCACAGTACAGTGATTTTCCAAACTAAAGTGGTAGATAATAGGAAGAGATCTACATGGTTTACACAAATAGGTAGAACTATTTTTTCCCCATAGGTATTTTTTCATATATTCTTTTAAAACCGAGCTTAACAACTGTACGGGTTAAATATTTACCTAATGTACAAAAAATGGTAAAATTTGTGTTTGCTGATCCACCTGTTCGAGCTGCAACACTGTAAGGAAGCGGTAGAGGAGTTTCAGTGTGCTGCATATAAGAAAATGAAGTGTTGACCTAACCTACGAGTTCTGGCGGCAGTACCGGTGAGCATTCAAAGGACTTAAACCAACATTCAGTTTAGAAGCTAAAATTCTAAGTTCAATTTGGAATAGTTATAAAGAATAATGTGTTTATTGTTTTTAATTGCTTTTACTAGATTTAGAGAATAATGTGCCTATTGTTTTTAATTTCTTTTACTGGTTTTAGAGAATAATGTGGGTATGGTTTTTAAATGCTTTTACTAATTTTTGAGAATATTGTGCCTTATATTTTTGATAGCTTTTTCTAGATATGCATAGTAATGTGCCATGTATTTTTAATTGATTTTAATGAAAGTATAATTTTATGTTGCTCGATTTTAAACCTTGAAGTAACTGATAATTTGTACGCATGGGATGGCTGCATAATAGCATTTGGAAATGATTNAATTCTTAGTTTCCGCAGTTTAGTCATAATTTATTATATTGCTATTGTAAATACTAATAATTTTGGAACAAAAAGTGAAAAATGAAAGAAGAAATAATTACAGTTACTATGTGAATCCGGTTTATAATTAAGTACATGAATTCCTACTTATGATAAATCTAACCCTGCATAAAAATCTTATTACGGTGTGGCAGTTTTTCATTGTTTTCCGTACATTTTTATTGGCTGGAATATCACTTCGTAGAATCCAGTTTTTTTCATGTTTCTGTGGTTGCCATCAGCATAAAATAAATAAAAATCATAAATTAACTGTTTTCAGGAAAAATATTTTTGTATTCCAAATTTTGGGGTGTTTACGTGTATTATTAATTTTACTCCGTTTTTATTTCGTAAATTGAATTTTGGTAGTTTTCTAAATGAAGAGTTTAAAACAAGATGTGTTGTTTCTTTTTTAACCCGTTTTGTCCCGAATTTAAATTGTACAAAAAGTAGTTTTATGTAAAAAGTGGTATATTATATTTTCGAAATTAATTGTTTTTTCTATTGTTAGGGCATTCAAAAAGCCCTTGATAGATCAAAAAGTACTCGCTCCTTATAATTTTAGATCTAATCAGAAATAACTAAATCATTGTGGTATCTGAGAATCTTTTAATTCACCCAGATAAATGAAAATGTTGAAAAAAGTTTCCCACCACAATGAATGTTTTTGAAAAAAGAAACTGTCCTAAATATATGACACTGGGCGTTAACCGGTTATGGTCTAGTTCTATTACATTACCTTATTGCGTTGCATTTTAACATAAACTTATTTGAATCGATGTCTGAACTTGTTATCTGTATTACAATTGTAATATTTTGTTGTAATGTTATAATAAATTACCGTTAAGGAAATTCATTAAATGATTTAGAACTTAACGATCAACTTTGTTTACAATAATGCATACATTAATTGTATAAATACAATTAATGTATTTATACAATTAATATAATACAATTATATATTGTATTATATTAATTGTAATTGTAAATAACAGGCTTATAATACAAATATATATTGTATATATAAGCCTGTTGGGTAAACGGAAGTATTAAATTACGGTAGGGATTAATTTAGAAATCTTATTAGTTTTAAGAAATAGATTACTAAACAAAATTATTTATGTTCACTCACTGGAATCATACGCGATCTTTCATAATATTTACAAATCAAATTTGATTCAAAGTAAACATTTAATTTGAAGAAATGTTTGAACTGGAAAATGGGAAAACAAGCTTAAGTAAACAGAATTCTTTATTGCACACATATTTCAAATTTCTTTATAGTAAATAATTTCAACTTTCGTAGAAGACACCGTTTTATACTAAAAAACAACTATATTGTGAAGAATCCCCATGGAGGTTGGGTGGGACGCAACATACAGGGAACTTAGCTATTTAGAACAATTAAGAAAAATAATAAAAAAATTTTGAATAATTTTATTTAAAACAATGTAAATATTAATCAGGTTAAGTGATAGTAAAACAAAAGAAAACTGAAATCATTGTGCCATCAATGACTAAAGCAATTAGGTTAAGCACGAAAACATATCATAAACAATGTCATTTTAGTTATTTTAGGTAAATTTTTGAAAGAAATATAACTTACAAATGAGATTATCAAACAATGGTATGAACTTTATTGGATGGTAATAAAATATTTCAAATATCATACCGTTAAATTTCTAGATTCAACAAAATCCAAATTAGCCTCTTCGCCATCCAGAAGAATCGACACTGTTGCGTTTTCTGCAGAATCTGAAAAATAAAACGAACATTATTTATCTGCAATTACCAACGGCTGAACAGTTAGTTATAACTTACTCAGTCGCTGTTCCTCTCTTTCTTCTTTATAGCTTTTTTTAAGTTTCAGTTTTCCGCGATATATTTCAACACATTCGCGCCAGGTCAGAGAGTAAAAAGGAAAACAGAAAAAAAACTGGTAGTAAGTTTGTTTCAATTATAATTTATTTTGGTGAGGAGTAAAATACATCCTTATTAAATAGCATTATTATTCGTCCTAAAACTATTTCTAGAGTTAGAAATAATCTTATATATGAACTAAAAAATATCTTGCTATTTATGGTAATTTATTTATTTTTTTCGAAAACTAGATAGAATAAATGATTTCTTTAACAGTTTCTGTATTTTTCTGTCTAGTTGCATGTGAACTTTCTGCTCCGATTGGCGCCTAGACGATTTAAAATCTTGATTCCTTTCCCCACAAAAAAAGACAAAAAGTGGTAGCACAAGTCGTCATTATTAAGATTTCCTTTACAAAAAATGCATAGTTCGGTCCATAGTAATATATTAACAATGTAGTTATCTATTATTGTTTATTGAAATTAAATAAATTTGCATCTTTGTTTGCTCAATTTAAGCCTTTTAACATTTGTCAAGTAGAAAGACATATAGAACATTATAGAGATGAACATAACAAAGAATACATTCAGGATTCGAACCCGATACCTCGAAGCTCCTAGGTATCTACATTTACATCAGAATTCACAGTACAGTGATTTTCCAAACTAAAGTGGTAGATAATAGGAAGAGATCTACATGGTTTACACAAATAGGTAGAACTATTTTTCCCCTATAGATATTATTTTATACATTCTTTTAAAACCGAGCTTAACAACTGTACGGGTTAAATATTTACCTAATGTGCAAAAAATGGTAAAATTTGTGTTTGCTGATCCACCTGTTCGAGCTGCAACACTGGAAGAAAGGGGTAGAGGAGTTTCAGTGTGCTGCATATAAGAAAATGAAGTGTTGACCTAACCTACGAGTTCTGGCGGCAGTACCGGTGAGCATTCAAAGGACTTAAACCAACATTCAGTTTAGAAGCTAAAATTCTAAGTTCAATTTGGAATAGTTATAAAGAATAATGTGTTTATTGTTTTTAATTGCTTTTACTAGATTTAGAGAATAATGTGCCTATTGTTTTTAATTTCTTTTACTGGTTTTAGAGAATAATGTGGGTATGGTTTTTAAATGCTTTTACTAATTTTTGAGAATATTGTGCCTTATATTTTTGATAGCTTTTTCTAGATATGCATAGTAATGTGCCATGTATTTTTAATTGATTTTAATGAAAGTATAATTTTATGTTGCTCGATTTTAAACCTTGAAGTAACTGATAATTTGTACGCATGGGATGGCTGCATAATAGCATTTGGAAATGATTTAAGATTTTTTTTGGAAAAAACTAAGTAGCAATAAACTTGTTTGTAAATGTTCAATGTTGCAAATAATTTCTTGATTGACTTTTTTTATTCGTACCTGGGTAAAACTGTTTCCAAATCTTGTAAATTAAGTAATATCTAACGAAAACCTGAATTTTACAGGTAACAGCCTCCACACGATATATTATAGGAAGTCTGATCAGACTACTGTGAAGGATATCCACTTACCGAACGAGTCATTTAATACAAAATCTAGTGAAAATAAGAAAGTGGTAGCAAATATATGACTAAAAATTTGTTTTATTTATGATTATTATTGGTTTGTCTTATTTACTTGTCAACCACTACAGATTTAATTCTCAAATATATATGATAAATTTTTCTCAATTACTCTTAAAAAAGATTTTGGGTTCCAGCGCACAACTGGTTCACTTTGAAATAGTCGGCGGGGACTTTCTGATGTAGGAGGTGATGTAACAGTACAGGAAGCTGCATTCACACAGCAGAGAACAACGACACACAGAAAGAAACATTCATGCCCTGAGCAGGATTCGAACCCACAGCCATTGGCTTTGCAGTCAGACACGCTGATCGCTCCACCACCTGGCAGGTAACTATTAAATTCATATTTATAAAAATGAAGCCATATACTCAATCCATTAGCAGTTACTAAAGTCTAAATCCGTAAATTAGTATTCTACAAACTGCCGGCTTTTATCTTTTTTTAAAACCCCAAATGATTGTAGCAAAAAAAGAACAAGACTAGAATGAGAAGATTTTAAATATATTTATTCTATTCCCAAGACAAATAAAGACTTTTTTCGTAAACATTTTCGTTACTTATCTCTCAAATACTTTAATCTACTCCCACTCGAATTTCATTCTGTGGAAAGCTTAAACAATTCACGCTTTCTGATTCGAAATGCCATTCTTTTTAGCATTAGCGTTTTTGCAATTGAATTCACAACTGCAAACTAGAATTTCAAACACATGTTTCTGATGATTATTATTAGAAATTATATGTACTTAAATAAATTAGTTGTGAGTACGTTGTCAAAATCATTGTTAAAAGAAAGAAACCAACTCTGTTAAACCAAGTTTAAAATAAAAAACTATGCATTTTTTTAAACTTTAAGCATAAAAATAATATTTCTAATAAAATCAGAAGGTTTATTTATTACTATGCATGCTTATACAAGCTTGCGTACCGGCTACAAAATACGATACGAAATAAATTAAAGAAAGATAGCAGAATTTAGAGAAGGACGGCACAAAGAATACATCCAGAGTTACAGAGATTCGAACAAGCTACCTCGATCCTTCAGAGTGTTTATCGAAAAGGTGAGTCCTCTTGGCCAGTCAAGCCCCAAAGTCAAGAAGGGGATCTCTCATTATCATGCATATATTATTTCTAACATTTAGTTGTAAGAAAATAAAAATTGAGTTAGCAATTTTTATCCATATTCAATATGGTTAACTAACATCATAACTTGTAGATGAATACTATCAATAATATTACTTGAATGTCCCACAGTGTGACAATAATCGATTTTCGCGGTCAAAAATGGAAAAAAAAATAAAGTATCTTCAAGGATTCATGTTTTTTTGTAGTTAAATGTCGAAAGAATATGATAGTGAACTTCAAAAAATGTATCGATTCTGTTTGAATTTTTTCCCCTCATTTTTACTTTTATTTATGAGTTGTTCACAATTCATCATGTACGCGCAGCAGCATGTTTAAAAATAAAGAAAATTTGTTCCAAGTTTGAATCGTAAAAAATAAATTGTTTTTTTCCGATAAAAGTTCTTAACGAAGACAATACGTAGTCTGGAATTTATTTCTGTCCAGAATTGTAAATAATGCACTATTTAATCTGTTGTTTCAAATTTGAAAAAGAAAAATCATTTATTTTTTTGTCAAGATCAGTAAACAAAAGTATAATGAAAAAAGAATTTTTTTTCGCAATTGAAGGTTTTTCTTTTCTTTAATGATTTATAGTCAGTATCATTATGAGCAGAATATCGTTATATGACCGTAAAAACTATTAAAAATAAGATATATATTTTTTGACATTTTTCTTAATTGCTATCCGCTATTTTTTTTAAAATTTCAATTTTAACCTCAAATGCGTAATCAGTGACTTTTAAACAGTTATAAACACTTCGTTTACACTTTTTATTGACTTCCGTCATTTTTCCCCGTCACTTGGATCCGTTCTCAAACTCGTAATAAACAACTCAACAAACATAAAAGTACTCAGTTTCACGTAAAGTTGGTCTTCTGATTTTGACCGCTTTTTTTAACCCATAATATGTCGTAGAGAAAAGAATAATTCTAAACTAAAATTCTGAAGTTATATATTTTGCTTTTTATTTGTGAAATTTGCAAGGCTGAACACGATTAAGAAATGTATACGTGTTTCATATTTCTAACATATACTCAAAATGTCATTAAAACACGGATTTGCAGTGATAATAATTGTTCTACTAATAAAATATTTACAACTTGTTTTACTAGTTTATATTTCTTTCACATGATTTTAACTCTGTATGTCTGTTCCTCGAATAAAATATTTACAATTTTTCTTTTGCTTTAACCGTCCTGTTCACAATGTTCCAATTTTAGAACATGTGTCTCTTTCAAAATGCTAGTAAGTCCTATCTTTCAAACTTCACACTTGCATTTCTAAAAACTGAATATTCCTATCAACCAAAATCTATAAATTATATAAAATTATGTATTTTTTGACATTTGTGTTGTTTTAAAATCAACCAGTTGTTGTATTGTAAGCAAAACTTGTAGCTGACTAAAGAAAATTTCTTTTTAATGAATATGCAAGTCTGCTTACACGTATTCCATTAATCCATTTTCCCCATTAGTGCAAAATTCCATCAAGTAAAGGGCTAATATTTCTATCATACGGTCGATATATTAAGGCGTATATCTTCATCAATGATAAATATTCTACCTATTCAATTTACAATTTGTCTTACATTTTTACACTAATAATACATGATCGCAATTCCACAAAGACTACAATGATAATAAATAATCCAACAATAAAGTATTTAACATTGTTTTTCGTTTTAATATTTATTGCGTACCATCCCAATGGCCCTAAGACTTTCATCTGCATTAGTGATATCTATTATACCAATAAAATATTCGAGTTATACTTCTCTAGTAAAATATCAAACATTTTTGGTCACTTTTATATTTATTCCAATTATTTCCTTACATTTATTTGTGAAAAATTATTGCTGCTCTTTATTTCCTTACTCTCTTAAAAATGGTCTTTGTTAATGAGAAGTGTAACTGTTTAAAGAAAATGTATTTGTAAATTATTTGGAAAGGATAGTTTATTGTTAATTTCGTGGACACATTTTACGAATATCGATGAGCTATTTATTCTTTTCTAATTAGAGAGATAGTTTTGAATACTTGATTCTGCGCTATTTACAATGTTGTTCTATTGTATGATCGATAAATTATTATTTTATAATTTATCGATCACAATTCGTCAGAAAGATTGCGCGTGTACCAGAGACGCCAACTTGCTCCAGACAGAGGAAAAATATTTTCAAGTGGTAGTCTTTAAATATAAAATTTTTGATTTAATAAAATCGATTTACAGGGTTCTTACTCATCACTATTTATAAATAGTTCAAAGACTTATGTGAACCACTATTTTGATAAAGACAGGGTTCCCTATGGGCCTTGTAATTTTACAAAAAGTGATAACGAAAAGTAATCAAATGTTGATAATTTAATTTCTGAGTAGCCGCCGTTAGAAATTGTTTTCCAAAGAAAGCGTTTATGCATAAAAATTCCACCTTCAAAACCAATTAACGACTAAGTGGTATATTAAAATAAGAAATATATTCTAACATTAACCTTAACCCTTTTGAAGGCAGTGGTAAGCATACTTACCACACGTTTTACGACTTTTAATTTAGGTTTCCATTTTTTAATAACTTCAGCGTTCTTGAAGTGAGTTTGAATAAAATTGGTAACCATTTGTCGCTTTTAAAAAACGTATAAAAGTTATAAAATACATAATTCCTTTTGAAGTTTGTAGCATTTAAGGAATTTATTTTATAAATAAAGAAAAATAAAAGTCAGTAAGATCCTAATAGGTCATGTTAAATATATTTACCACCAAAAAAAGGGCATTTTTATGAACTAAATGAATTCATTTTTTCTTATATCAATTACTGTTCTTAAAACAATTTCAATTCCAAAAATACTTTAATTTACCTTTACTGGAAAAAAGGGCCCGTTAAAGGGTTAATTTATTGCTACTACTAAAATTTTTCAAGGACCATGGGAAAACCCTGAAAAGATAAAGCACGTTGTGTCGTTAAAAATTTGTTAAAATTAACCGAAATTCCTTGCATGTAGTTTGTAGTTCTCAACCATTTTTTTTTAAAAATATTTTGTTGAATCCAGAGCAGAAAATGTAAGATCCGCTTGAAAATTTTATGCAGCAGAACTTAAATGCAATATATACCATAATTTAGTAGTCGCAATGTAATATATGCTATATAGGTATTCATGTTTTCGCGCATTGAAATTCTAAAAACAATAGTTTTTGTGACTACAGTGGTTAATATGACCTCACCTGACCTTGACCTTACAGCGATAAAATTGCAAAATATGGCATTGAGAGAAATGGCAACTGTGCATATACCAAAACATGGGTGTGTCGCGTAAAGGCAATCAAATAATGAATTTGGGACAGAATGCAATGCATTTTAATTATGAACTTAGAGCTTATCTTTCTCCATATTTTTCTATTTGTTCGTGGCGTTGTAAGATATTGTCATAAAATAATATTAAACTCACGTATCTCATACATTTTGTTTTAGTCACATTACTTAACGCGTATTTCAAGGGTCTTTCGTGTGCCTAAAACTCTAAAAAGTGCTTACCAATAAAAATCAGAAATCTTTTAAGTGGGATTAAAATTAGCAACCTTCCTTAGCATATTTCTTTTAGTTTACTAATAAGAGTGAATAAAAGGATGATTAACTCTTATTTTACTCTAATGAAACAATGAATTTATGAAAAAATTCGTAAAAGGTTTGCATACAAATTAAATGGAAATTTTCTTCAGTTAGCTACTACTTTTGTTATAAAATGAACAACTGTTTGAATTCAAAAATGTAATTTAATGTAAATTATATATCCTCATACCTTCCAAGTTTTAATCTCTCTGAATATAGATCTTCCAAGAAAATTTATATGTTAATAATTAATTTGTACTTTAACTACCAGGAGCGGTGGAATAAAAATGTCCTCATTATTTTTCATAATAATATAAATCACTGAAATTGTAATAATTTAGTTTATATCTTTTAATACATTCGTTGCTGATAACGCGATATCGCATGATAAAATCCTGCCCTACAAATTCTGTCAGTGAAACAGATCAATTAGCCGCAAAATGCATTTTAACAACTCTCTATTTTTCCAGAAAATACGTTTTCTCATGACAAGTATTGTCTATTAAAATAAATTTATTGAAGAATTTAAAAACTAAAATTGTTTGCTAAAATAAGATAATTCAGCTTTGATTTTATGTCTATAGATTATCACTCTTCTATGATAGATATAGCGTGCCACCGACACTCGGCTGGAAATGAACGTGTTACAACAAGGCTTTTTATCAACCTATTTATTTTTTTGAGAACCCTGAAGATAAACTAATCGCATCTGAGCCACTTGTTTAGGGACCTTTTACCTCTCTACCTTTTTAATATTAAATCACGATTTAGCTATATGATAAAATAGAAATAAACAAAGAAGAGGAAACAGTATTTTAAATCATTAAGTATATAGATGCACATCACGTCCGGATCACCACTGTGGGGAGAATAAAGAATAATCAATAGTTGAGAGCATAATTGTGAGTTTTGTTCACATCAAATATGACATATTGCAATAACTGATGCAAATGGTCGCTGAGCTTTCTCCCTACTAAATGCTGTCTGTGAAACACACAATGAACAACTAAAATATCTGGTATTTCCCTTTACAAAAGGAAAAAAAACCAACATGTCGACCCACCATTGCAAGAGCTCCATCAGTGGCTCACAAGGGGAATGTATTTCTTTGTAAAATAATCTTGGATAGTATGTAAAATAGATTTACCCTTGATATCTCATACCAGCCAACTTTCACTCTTTCTGAGAATGAATTTTCCAAGTGGTAGTAAACCAATTACCGAAAAACAACCTTACTCAAAAATATATTTATATTTTGACTAAGTTAATATTCGCTATCGTTAAGATTAGTGTGCTTTTATATATTTGTTGTAATTATTTAAACGTAGTGGTGGTCAAACTCATTTATAATTATTGTTATTATTCAAAAATTTTAATGACATGACACGAGTTTCGGTACCACTTTAAATACAAAATTAAAATCTTCCGGAAAAACCGGAAAAGTTGGCAGGTATGGTATCTACAATCAAGCTTTTTACAAAAAGCATGTCATTCCTACGTTTAAAAACCAGACCTACACCTGCAGTAAAGCCTACATTGCATGGCATGGTTGATTCATCAATTTGAAGGGGAAATTCGTGGGATATCAAAAGTTTGCATAAAGAAACTTCAACGTCATCAGCCATTTCACATTTCGTCCCCGCATTGTATCGTTGCTTAATGGGGTATTTTTGATTACATTTTATGTGGCTGGAGGGTGTAAAACTGTTTCTAAAACTTCCTTGACAACCTGTAGTATCAACTCTGCGCCATGGTAGGAGATTTCCCAGAATTATCAATAAATTTTAATCTATTATAAGAAGCTATCAAACCATCATAGCATTTTTGTGATGAGATTGCAAGAAACCCTGAGACCGAATGTTCCTTTAGAAACTTGTTTTTGATGCTTGTGAAAATGACAAATCTTTATTTTGTTTGTCAGAATATGTTTCTTGCAAATGCTCCTGCTAACGGAAAGATTTGTCTGTCTCATTGGATAAAACTTTGTCACAAAATAAACACATAGGCAGTTGAGAGTTCAACAGTGATTGAACAAATTTCGTTCACACACACAGAAAACTAATACATTTGAAAATGAAAAATGTGTCATTCATTATGTCGTGAGTAAAGGAACTTATTGCATGTTTGAAAATGGTACGTGTTTCTTCGTGGATAGAACTTTCAGACCGACCAAATTATAAATAGCTGTGTTTATATAACTGAATCACTTCTTAATTGTTGGGAAACCTATTCAAAAGCGATATGCGAGAGCAAAATAAATTTTTTAAATGAATACTTTTCATCAATTTTTCTTAACCCGGAATAAGTCTTTTTTTAGTACTACATAATTACTATCACAATTAAACATAAACATTTGCGAACTTTTCCAATGAAGCAGACTACCACCAGGAACATATTCATTCTTTTTGATCTTAGAACCCACCAGCCAAATATGTTGCTAGCGGATTCGTTTAATGCTTGTTTTTTAAAGCAGTTCAGCAATCTGTTAACTGTCCTTTTAAATATTTTTATAAAATACATTTTATTTTTTGAAGCGGTAGTTTATAAAATCTGAAATATTTCATAATGAATATTATTTATATGGCCACGTGTGTAAAGTAAAGGGAATGCTCCAGTCAATGAGGCTGAACAGAAATGAGCTCTCCAGAAAGTGCGAAATTTAGGTTCTACTTCAGTTGACTTTGCTTTTTTTTTTTAGAAAAAAATCAAACAAATCCTTCGAATTAAACGCTTTCATTAAAATGTCTAGATCAGAAACTGCGCCTGACCGCTTACATTGAAGGTCTATGCCTAAATTGTCACAGCTGTCCCCTATTCCATTTAAATTAAATGTTATGAATGATAAAATAAAAATATTATAAATAATTTTATAAATAGTGTACCAAAAAAGCGTTGTCGTTTTTTGTTTAGCACGTTCACTCCGGGGTGACCCACCGGTGGGTCATGCTAGATTTTCTCATCTTGGCAGCGCACTGGAGTAAAAACTGGTAACAATAAATTTTAGTTTTTAGTTTTTTTCCGGGAATAATAAAAATCCATAACTACCAATTGTTTTTAACGCATGCAATTTTTATATTGAATTGCTTCTTCGCCGTGATAAATTTCCTTACAGTGAATTGTTATTGTTGAGAATAGATTATCTAATATTGACAAGGCTTACTAAAGCTTACCCAAAATCATAACGCAAATATTTATAATTGAAAACTCACCTGAGCAATTTTTGCTATAAAAGTTGTCAATAAATAATTCAAACTTTCAAGTTTTATTTATATATTTTTGGTTCTTTAATATAAACTGGTAGTTATTAAACATTTTTTTATTTAATTCTTATTATTTTGACGAAACAAATAACACCTGTGTATGAGATAGGCAACATACATTTTTGAAGTTACAACTAATAACATTGTGACTGTTAATACATTGTTTGCAAAACTGGGAGATCTCCACCATTGTTGGGAAAGTGTTAAGTTCGTAATAAAACCAGAGAGACCACCACAGGGGAAAATTTAAAAGTGTTCACGAATATTTCCCGAGGTAGTTGGAAGTTTCAATGCTTTTACTTNTCTTAATTATTGTTAGTTTAATCATACATATAATCAATGTTAATTCAAAGTATAACTAAATAGTTTTATTTTGAACAAAGTAATGGTGAATTAAATAAATCAAAAAATTATAACTCCGCCCACAAATAAACTGCTAAAGAAATACTTTGATTACCAGTTTTATCTTCTTACCCTGATTGATACGGTTTTTTGCTGTCACGTATTTGTGACAGTCGGCGCGAAAGGGTTAAGGACTTGATTTGTCGTTGCAACATACTACAACTTCAAAGATATTTAGGACCTCCTAGCATACGACAAAACAGAATCGATGAATCGGTTAGTGGCGCCTCGCGCCAAACGCCGAGATAACCCCAATATCCATCATCCAGCCGTGATAAATTTCTTTACAGTGAATTGCTGTTGATGAGAATAGATTAACTCCTCCCGAATATTATCTAATATTGAAATAGTTATTCTACCAGTATTTTCTCTTTTCCCTTACCAGTATTTTCACTTTTTCCGGCGTGAAAGTGTTAAATCATTTGAAATGTATACTATATATTTTAAAGATGACCCGTCATTTAAATGAAATTAAAGTAGGAATGCCGAGGGGGACAAAAAATTTAAGAACAGATAATTTATAACTTGCGAAAATGTATTAAAAGTAATTAAAAGAAGAAAATCTTTTTATTCATTTTTTCATTTTGCTGTTGCATGGGAATTCAAGGATTTCATTAATCAAAAGGAGCTGGATACTTGAACCAAACATGGCTCAAGTCAATTCATGCCTGCCTTGAATTCCCATTCATTCTGACCATAATCAGAGAAGACAACTTACTCCGGACAGTATATAAATATTTTTGAGTAGTAGTCTTTCATTGTATAATTCCTTGTTTAATAAATTCGATAGAATTTTTACTCATCACTAATTCTAAATAATTTATATGCTTAAGTCTTAGGCTACTCTTATAGTGTGATGCAGAGATGCCAACTGCTCCGGACACGCCAAAATAATTTTAAAAAAAAGTAAAAAACAAAGTAAATTTTGCAAATAATTGACTAGTTTTGCTGGCTTTTTAAAAGGTATAGCATGACATAGGTACTATAAAATGGGGAGTTATATAAGCCTACGAATCATATAGAAATAGTGATGGATAAAAGACTAATAAATTGAATTCATTAAACCAAGAATCTCATTTGATAAACTACCACTTTAAGATATATATTTGCTGTCCGGATCAAGTTGGTATGTCTGGTAATGTTCAGCGAGAATCGTTATGTTTTTCTCTCACGATATAATATTTTATTCCCAAAACTCGAGTCAGAGGTATGATGTAGTCTTTTCCTGTATTAAGATTTGTATAAGATTTATTGTTAAAATTATGATATTGAATATTTATATAAATAAAAATTGGTCTCAAATAAAGACTTTTATAAAAAAGAACAAAATGCGCATTACTTTTTTCAGTTTTATTCTCTACCATTTTCAAATAATTCCAGCTCCTCTTTGATAGCTGATACACTATCAAGAGAGAAAGAATTAATCTAAATGTAAGCCAACGGTTTCCATTGAAAACAAACAAATGATTCTCAAGATAGAAGAAAAATATCTTCATAATGAATAATACATCAGAATTGAAGAAAGATAAACAAATGGAATGAGTATGATGAAAGAACTACCAGATGTATCTTTGCGTTATTAATGAAAAAGAGGAGTAAACAAAAAAATGGATAGATCAGTAGATATTTAACAGAAACATGGAGTTTGTGGAAGTAAAATTCTTGATTAAAATATAAATAGGACTCATTGAGAGACTAAGAAGCCTCAAAAATAAGAAATTGAAAAACTCATGGGATGTAAGCCAATTTGAAATAAACTTCAGGGTATATTTTTAATTCTTAGTTTGTTTTCAAATTTAAGAGAAACATATATATATCGAAAGCATCAAGCGATTATTACAATTCTTGACTATTTTTAGACGCATGAGTAAAAGTGAAAGTAGTTACATTTCTATTTCGTTTGTAGTTATTATTTTACTTTGAATTAATATTAGGAAATTTCACAATCACTTATAAAAGATTTGACATAGGGCTGCCACTGGCGTCTAAGAGTGTAAAAAGTAGTAGAAACTCAATTAATTTTTGTTTATTCAGAATATGTTTAATTATTCAATCGCAACTACCACTATGGCTTATATTTCAAAATGATCAAAATATAATAAAAAAAATTCAAGAAATTTTTTTGAATAGTAAACTGAATAATGTTTATTAAAAGTTTGAATTTTTTTATCATCACTTTTTTACAGTTTTAGTTGCCTGAGTCAACTTTGTAAATGGTGTATAATAACAATAATGGTGTGCGTAAAATAAAATTTGTAGTATTTTTTGCTCAATTGGGCTTAACGTTTGACAAATAGAAGGGGAATCATTTGGGGTTCTATACCGCCCGTCCAAGGAGGCCCCACGTAAAACAAAGAGCAGACTTTAGTTCTGTAAGTCGGTTGCGAATTATTATTATTTTTTTGGCACCCCTACCTACAACCTTGTCAGAGACTCCAAATTATTTCAATTATTCAATTGCAGAAATTCAACAGGCCACTTAAAATATAATAAAGTAGTAGAAACTATGCTTTTAATTTATTTATTATCTCCTTAATTATACAATCGTAACTGCCACTATGACTTACATTTCAAATTATTCATATTTAAAATTAAAATCGCTTTCGACGTACAATCACTCTCATAGTCACTGTCGATTATAAAATGAAAAAAATTGCAATAAAGAGATGCTAATTTATATTTCCCATAATATAATTTCCAGTTTTATTAGTCAGCACTTTAGCATTTTTAGTCACCGATGGGAACCTTGTAGTTCAGGGATAATAGCAAGACTGGAAAAATGATTGTTAAACCTACTCATTTACATGTGGTTTTTGGGAAGAGTAATACTCTTTTGCAAACTACTCAACATCGGCTGTTGTTGCTGTCTTTTGCTAGTTGTCAATAATGACAAGCTTTTTTGAAGGCAGATGGTTGAGCTTCTTCTTGTTAACCAGTGGCACCATCTATATCCAAGAATTCGACATCTGGTCACACAGATGCGCCACAGCCTGTTTCACTGAGAGGACTTATTCACAAAGCATCCAGCGATCATAATTTTTTATCTGAACAGGAGAACGATCAATCTCCGATCCAGTATCCTGAGAGGTATTGATAATAAATTGGTAAGAGGTATTGATAATAAAATTTGTTTACTCGATTTACATAAATTTTTCTTAACTTTTGATGAATAGATGGACAGATATGGTAACAGCGAGATCCGAACCCGCGACTTATATGTTTTGCAAATCATTTGGGGGGCTATACCATCCGTCCAATATCACCCCAAATATAACAAAGAGCCGACTTCAGTTAAGACGGTTTCGAATTATTATAATTTTTTGGCATCCCTACCTACAACCTCACCCGATATACCGATATAAAACAAATTTTTCGAAGTTCCTAGCCCATCGGGCTATCTACTTCTTCATCGTAGATGATGTGGCAATAAGGGAAGATTGGGGTAAGAGTGACTGGAGAAGCGACAAGACTTCTTCGTCTTTAAGTAATTCTTGAAGTTCTTTAATTAAGGATACCATTCTGTGTGCAGATGAAGCTGGGGAGGTCCTTTTCCTTTGGGTTTTTCTGCAGGGGTGGGCCTCGCACCCTGAGAAATTGGAGGTGTGATTTTTGTTGCAATTGCAACAAGTTGCAGGAGTGTCTCTTGGCTTCTTGCATTGAAATGTGTGGTGCCCTTCGGCACACTTCATGCACTTTGGAGGGCTTGTGCAAGAGAGCTGTGTGTGTCCAAAAGCCTGGCAGCGGAAACACTGGATCGGCCGGCGGCCGCCGTAGAACCGCTCGACGCTGACCGGGATGTCTTTGATTCTGTCGGTGAAGAATACTTTCGTGTGGTTGGTCAGCCTAGGTAGGATCACTAGGAAAAGTGGGGGGAGCCGATAGGCTCCGCCCACCCTCCTCTTGAACTGGATGATCTTATGAGTCTCTATATTCAATTTCCCTAATTCAAGGGAAATTAAATCTGGATCGAAGTCCCTTGGGAGGCCACGAAGAAGCACTTTCAGGAATTGAGGTGATTTCTCAGCATTATTTGCTGGCCCTAAAAAGGGCCTGGGAAAAGCGGCATCAGTGGGGTCTTCCTCGGTGGACTCAATCGGGGCTGGCGGGGGTGACTCCGGCGGTGGAAGAGCAATGGAAGTAGGTGAGCAGGCAGTAGGCTTAGTTGAGGGAGAGGCTTTGATTTTCTTGGCTGCTTTAGTCTTTTTCTTCTTCTTCCTTCTCTTCTTGGCTGGAGGTTTAGTGGAGAGAGTATCCGGGAACGCTGTTTCGGAGGCCGAGACCTCCTCATCAGGCTCTGTAGTCTCGGTTGAATCCGGAACGCTGGGCTCGGGAACGGGCTCAGGCGCCGGCGAAGTTGCTAAGTCCTTTTCTGGAGTCGAGGTGGGAGCATTCTTGCTCATTAAATCCATGAAAAAATTTACATCGAAGCGTTTGAGTGTCGTTGTGAGATCCTCGCAAATCTTAGCAGCATCTGAGATAGCTGAGCCGATAAGTGAGTCTTGACTACGGCCGGGAGAAGAAACCTTCCCGCCGCGGGCAGTTCGATGGTAGGGCATGATTCTGAATCGTCGGAGCTTGATTGAGCACAACCTACTCTCAGTTCAGTTGGCTATCGAATGGGTCTACAACCTCACCCATGGGTGAAAGCCCTTATATAGCAAGTCGGAAAAGAGAAAAACCTGGTACGTAAAACATTTCATTCCAGCATTTTTTTCGAAAAAAAATGAAATATCTGTAACTATCAAGATTTCTTTTATAATTCTGGCATCTATATAAAACTGCTTCTTTTCCAAGATAAAGTAGATATTGTTGAGAAATTTAAAAAGAGAGTAAGCAAACTCCTCCCCAAAACTAGCTATAACTGAAATGGTTTTACTACCAGCCTTTCCTCTTTTCCGTCTCGCTTTCACCCCTGACCTCACCAGAGAATCGAAGCTATTTCAAACTGCACCCAAAGCTGAACGCCCTTATATAGCAGGACGGAAAAGTACCAAAACTGGTACGAAAGACATTTAATTTTAGCATTTTTTTGAGAAAAATAAAATGTCTTTGACTATCAAGATTTCTTTTATAATTTTAGTCTAAATATAAAACTGCTTATTTTCCAAGGATAAACTAGATATTGTTGAATAGTTTTAAAAAGAATAAGTTAGCTCCTCCCGAAAACTAGTTATAACTGAAGTGGTTTTACTACCAGCCTTTCCACTTTTCCGTCTCGTTTTCACCCCTGACTGCAGCAATTATTTTTCGGTGGCAGAGAACTAACTCAGATTTCTTTTTTAAATGACAGTTTTTCTAAAAAAAATATTCGAGTTCAGTAACTTAACAATTTACACTAATGTTAAAAGTGCCTTTATGAAAAACATGCCATATCAGGTTTGCATACAAATTGAAGGAAAATTTTCCGCAGCTAGTTTGATTTCAGAATAAGATTTATATAACATAATATATAATTTTAAGTAATCAATAAATTTTGTTTAATAAGAATACTTAGTTTTTCCAATCGCTAGCGCTAAGAATGAAAGATTTTAGTTTCCAGTCTTTAAAATTGTTAAAAAGTGACATGTTCCAAAATTTGAACATAGGCATTAATTAATACTTTTAGAAAATGGAAGAGAAACTCATTGTAGTAGTTGCAGAAATGCCACAGGTGACTAAAATATAAAAAAGTAGTAGAAACTCAATTACTTTTTATTTATTTATTATCTCTTTAATTATACAATCGTAACTACCACTATGACTTACATTTCAAATTATTCATGCACTTTTTACTATTACACAGTAGATAGCTATGGCAGCTCATTTTTGTAGTGACGTAATTTTATCCAAAATTCAAAATATTTAATTTCCTTTTACTTCAATTGCATTCCAATTACCAGAAAGAACCACCCTAAAGATCAAAATTCAAGACGAATGGGAAAAAGGCTGCTAACGGCCCCAGGCCAACACCTCCTAGAAGTATGAAGGCCTCAGCACGGATCAAATTAGTAGTCCGATGTGACGAAGTTAACTGCGCAGTTGATGAAAAATAAGAAAGATGTCATTACGTTCGGGGTACTAAGCTGCGCAGTGGTTGAAAATACGGCGTATGTCATTACGTTTGGAATACTAAAGGATATTTATGGTAACCCGTACAGAGGCCTACTCTTTTCAAGGAGGTGTTGCCCAGGCGCCCAGATAAATGTTGATGATGATGATGTAGATAGCTAACCTATGTTAGTAAACTGCAAATACTCCCCCCTGAACCTAAAGCCACTTGTCTCAGTTGCCTTAGGACCAGAAAACGGAATTCGCGGACAGGTACTTCGGCCAAATTCATATTCAAGCCCAAACTTTCGCTATTCCAGCACCTTCGTAATCACTTTCGATTATAAACTGAAAAAAATTGCAGTAAAAAGGTGAAATTTTTTATCTCTTATAATATAAATTCAAATTTTATTAGTCACCTCTTTCTGCATCTTTAGTCACCCATGGGAATTTTGCAGTTCAGGGCTGAAATGGAAACGGGAAAAAGGAAAAGCTGATAGTAAAACCATTTCAGTTACAGCTGGTTTTCGGGAGGAATATATCTATACTCTTATGCAAACTATTCAATATCGACTGCTGTTGCAGTCTTTTGCCACTTGTCAATACTGAAAATCTTATTTCAAGGCAGACGGTTGAGCTTCTTCTTGTTTACCAGTGGCGACATCTATAGCCAAGTTAAATACACAAGTGGGCGACCTTTGTGCTAAAATACAAACTGCAGTAAACAACGTTAAAGAGCACAAAAATATTATTAAATTGCATTTAATAATATTTTTGTGCTCTTTAACGTTGTTTACCTTAGTTTGTATAGCCAAGTTGTTGTAGTTAATTTAAGTCGCACTAGAGCTGCACAATGGGCTGTTGGCGAAGGTCTGGACAACATTCCTGAAGAAGATCCGAAGACATGCCATCACAATTTTGCAACCCCCGCTTAGGTAACCCGTCGATCCACACGCGAAGTCGAGCACTTTACGGTAGAACAGTTTAACGAGGACCAATACTGCACACCCTTGGTCCCTACGCAGACTAATCCGAGTGGTCACCCACCCGCACACTGACCACAGCCAGCGATGCTTGACTTCGGCGATCTGCTGGGAACCGTATCTTAACGATCAACCAAGTCAGATCTATAGCCAAGAATTCGACTTCTGGACACACAGATACGCCACAGCCTGTTTCACTGAGAGGCATCCAGCGATCATAATTTCGACCTGAACAGAAGCACGATCAACCTCCGATCCAGTACCTTGAGAGGTATTGACTTTTTAGTGAGGATAGACTTGTAAGTGAGGAAATTTGAGGACTTAGTGATCCAGGCAAATTTAGCTTTCACCAGTAACCATTTTTTATCCGGGGAGTCTTCGGCCACAGGGGATAAAGCTCTCGACCTCATGAACATGGGGCCAACGCTGTAACGAAGCGCGGTCTACTTTAACGCGATAACGAAGCAGTTTTATATATTTGCGATAATCCTGATAGATAAAGACATTTTATTTCTTGAAAAAATGCTAGAATGAAATGTTTTTCGTACCAGTTTTTGCTCTTATCTGCCTAACTTATTAATATTTAAAACAAAATAAAAATAATGACTTTTACTTACGATACTGAACTGCTAAAAATATGCCAGTAAAAGTTGCTATTTTTAATCTTTTTTAATTAAGTTTTGAATTATATTAGTCACGCAGTTTGCGTTTTTAGTCGCCAGTGGCAACCCTGTCGGAGTCTCAGCCTCACTTGAGATGCCATCGTGAAACATTTATCACCACTTTCAAATTTTTTAATGCAATAACAAATCTGCGTAATCGAGTGCAAAACGCCTCGACCCTTGAACCAGACCAAAAATATCACGAATATTCCTGGCCCGGTCATCAAGGTTGCTACAATTTTGGAAATTTTAGAAACGTAGTAAGAAAAAAAATGAAGAAACACAGATGCTTTAACCCTTTCGCGCCGACTGTCACAAATACGTGCCAGCATAAAACCGTATCAACCAGGGTAAGAAGATAAAACTGGTAGTCAAAGGAATACTTTACCAGTTTATTTGTGGGTGAAGTTATAAATGTTTGATTTATTTAATTCACCATTACTTTGTTCAAAATAAAACTATTTAATTATACTTTGAATTAACGTTGATTATATATATGATTAAACTAACAATAATTAAAGTAAAAGCAAGCAAAGTAAGTCTGTCAAGTAAGCAACGATGACATTTAAGTAACCGTTTTTAATTTATTTACATCCTGATCTTGATTTTGTACGATTGCTTTCATGAATCACCCGTCCCCAAGGGGTTAATGAATTTGTAAATGTTACAATTATATAAATATTTAAATTAATTATTAATTTAATTATTATCTTGATAATTTTTAGCTACCGCTGTTAAATGTTATTTTCTTGATCCTGGTGTATAGAGAAAAACAATTGGTGCTCGAAATCATTAGTTTCCACTTTTTGATGCTTTCCAGTTTCAATGATTTTCTAAAATAGTCATTTTCCAACAATGAATCGATTTCTCCGACATCCATTATTATTCACTATCTTTTTGTAATAAGTTTCTAAACGACTTCACTAGTTGGGAAGTCTAATTTCAGACATCCGGAGTTTACCGAAAGGTTTAATGCATTGTCCTCACATTTTAAGGCAACTTCTGCTTTTTGATTTCTCTACTACTCAAGGAATTAATTTTTCTGTGATCAACTTAGCCAAAATAAACTTTAAAGACACATATTAAAAAAAAATAATTATAATTTGACGTACTTATTTTAAGGAGAAAAAATCTAATATATATAATCCTCTTACGTGGCTCCCAAATTTTGGCTGTATTTCTTTTCTGCCGGTGGCAACGTTTGCTTTGTTTTGTTTACGATACTATTTCTCTGGCACGGCGAATCGACCAATGATTGCCGTTAAAATTGTCACATGCCAATTCTAGTGAGGTGGCTGAACACATAACGCTTTTAAAAACGGAAACTGAAATGACCAGAGAGCATCAGCTGCGGCAATCTCATACTATTAAGCTAGGCAGAAGTGAGTAGTCATTGTCGATAGATCTCTATTTTAGTATTTTGTCGAAAGCGCTTTTTTTTATTCACGAATTTATATATTACGAATTTATTTGACGATTTTTTAATTATATCACGCATTATACTATAGCATATTTCTAATAGGTTTAACGAATAACATGTCATTTATTTGAATTCAAATTTATTTTAATGACATAGTATTTTCTAAAAAGATGTAATTTTTTAAAAAAAATAAAGTTTTCATACGGATTTGAATGATTGTTTTGAATTCTTAGAATTTTGTGCATTTGCAATGTACCTAAGTTAGTGGAGAGCGAAGCGAGCTTGGTTTGCGAGCAAACCATATAAGGTTGCGTAGAAATTTTCGGGGGTTGGCGAGCGTTAGCGAGCAGGGGGCGCAGCACACTAGTGGCTAATATTAAGTAACTGATATAGATTGTCTTGAAATAAATACCTGTTACCAAGTTCATTTTCAAACTTCAAAAACACTGTCTTAAAATATAGCAGCAAAACTAAAATCTTTTAAAAGCAACCNATATAGTTTTCCTGAAATAAATACCTGTTACCAAGTTCATTTTCAAAATTCAAAAACACTGTCTTAAAATGTAGCAGCAAAACTAAAATCTTTTAAAAGCAACCACAGCGACTGCTTGCAAACGGTTAACCCATTATCGATGGAAAAAGTGACACTTCGCAGCCCAGGTACCCAGTTAGAACCACAAGACTACATTAGAAAAGTCAAATCTCTGAAAATTATTCTTTTTCGACGTTCAGAAACTAAATGTGAGCGAAGAATAAACCACAAATAAGAAAAAAGAAGAGAAGAGATAACCACTTTTTGATTATGTGTATTATGTAATTTTCTTTTTTTAGCTGTCACTTCAATTTTTGAAAGAAACAGATATAAATGAAAAGACAAAAAAATAAATAAAGAGTTTTCTTTCAATGACAAAACCTAACATTTTTTATTTAAAGGCCACTTTCTCGCAATATATATTTCATTTGTTCCCAAATACAGAGATGCCAACTTGCTCCGGACTGCAGATAAATATTTTCGAGTGGTAGTTTATTAATGTGTGATTCTTGGTTTAATAAATTCAACTTATTAGGCTTTTATCCACCACTATTTCTAAATAATTCGAAGGTTTATATGATTCGCTACTTGGCGATAGTTAGTCATGCTACGCCGTTTAAAATGTAAACGAATTTTGTCAAATATTTACAAATTTTAGTTTGTAGTTGTTTACCGTTTTATAAATTATTCCGACGCGTCCGAATCAGTTGGCATCTCTGCAAATATTATAACAGAAATTTTTTTAAATACTTTTATAATTCTTAAAATGTATATTGCGAAGATAAATAAGACATGAAATTCAACCAATAAAAGATGTAAATTATTGCTGCTCAAGGATAAGGATACAGTTTTCTTTTTCAATTCTTTATTTCCTTCTGAAATTCTAAAAATTTAGAATCGTCAATACTGACATTTCAAATTATTACGACTTCTGAAATTATAAAAAAGCAGAAATCAATTAGTACTAAAGATAAAACCCAAGGATAATAAGAAGTAAGATTTTGCCAAGTAGATTTTAAAACGGCTTCAGTTAACTAAAATAATTTAACTGAAAACGAACAGCAATCCCACACATTTTTTTAAAACAAATAATGATTGGTTACTCTATTCTTTCATTCCTGAAATTCATTTCTTGAAAGAAAACAGTATTGTTTGCCATTGTTTGTTTCAATATATTTATTTTTTTATCTGATAATTAGCGATTGCTACATTTTGTTGAAGTAGTAGTTAATTAACATTACCGGGATGCCCAGGGAACAATAAATTTTGTCCATTTTGTTTACAGTGGTGTTTTTCTTTTTGGTTTGAACCACTTTCCACGAGCAAAAGCTTAACTGTGCGAAGAGACGTAATCTAAATCTGCGTCAAATCTCGCGCTTGAAGGCATGTATAAATACAATTACTCTTATTAAATCAAAACATACAAAACAATCAACATCCCGGATCCAGCGAGTCTTTGTAAAATTATCCAAAGTTGACGTGTTCGCAGAGTGAGAAAAAGCACTGCTTTCAGCTGTTTAAGTAATATATTATTATATAATTCATATAATCATGAGGTTATTATTTGTTAAGGGATAAACATGGTGAAAATTGATAAGACATAGAGCGGAAACTAGGTATCAGTCACCTCTATACTAAGAAATTGCTTGCTACCTTAACAGGGTTGGCAACTTTCAACCTTTTTTATAAAAATTTATTCGTGTGATAGCTATGTCTACATTTTAATGTATAATTTTTTTCAATTTAAACTTATTTTTCATGTGGTGACTAAAATTGCAAAATCCTCCCCTCCTATTGGTCGTTGCTCTAAACCCTCTTGTGACGTCATCTTTCTATATATATTTACTCTGTTCTCCCATTGTTTTCTGTTGCACTGATGAAGGTTGCCCTTTGAGCATCCGAAACAGCTGTCTGCTTTTAATAATATTTTTGTGCTCTTTAACGTTGTCTACCTTAGTTTGTATTTTAGCACGAAGGTCGCCCACTTGTGTATTTACTTCGCTTTGTAAAAAAATATTTTCTTGTAATATCGAAATTAAAGTTATATTTAGATTATTATTTTCTCTTCACTTTTTGTAATTTGATTTATTGAAAATATGATAAAAATGCATTGTTAACACGTTTTGACGCTTTTAAAGGAAGGGCGTTATTATTCTAATTATGTAAGAATTACTCTTCAATTTGCTGCCAATTTATTAAAATTTTGCAGAAAGCAGAGCAGTTTTTTATTTCTGGTTTACTATTGAAAGTAACAATATCAAAAGCGGGGTGATCTCTGTAAACTATACTGGGATGCCAGACATCACATGAACTCTCTGTAAAGACTAGTCCTCATTCTTCACTGTATATATATATATTTTCTTACTTTAATTTTATCTATGTGTTCTTTTTGTTTTAATATGCGTTTGTCATGTGTTTTCGTTGTTTGTTATTATAATTTTGTTCCTTTTTACTCCTTGTTTATGTCAACTTAAAGTTGAACATTGTATATGGATTAATATTTCCAATAAAGCCATATGTAACAACTCAACTATTGAAAGTGAATTCCGCGAAAGGTTTTCCTTTAAATATGAACAACTTGAAATGTAAGTCATAGTAGTGTTGAACAATTAAAGAGAAATATATATAAATAAAATTAAATAAAATTTCTACCCCTTTTTACATTTATAGTCGCCTGTAGTGACCTGCAAATCTTGTGTAAGGAACACGACATTACGTTCTTTGGTTTCTATGAATTATATAATAATATTTGTTTGCAATGAAAAAAATATTATAGGTTATCTTCCTATTACAGACATACATAACGTATCCATCATAAACTCAAATGTATTTTTTACCATTTACTACGTAGACGAGAGTTGGGAACTTTTCATATTTTTTCACATTAAATTTTATAATACCCTGGTTAGATATTTATTATTATATTGCATTAAAACTGTATCTTATAGAGTAATACCAATTGCGGATTTGAATGCAGCGACGCAAAAATATCCAAAACTTTCGTTTACACACAGACACACAAAACTAATACATTAGAAAATATGAAAAAGTGAGTAATTCATTATGGTGTGAGTAAAGGAACTTACTGCATGTTTGAAAATGGTACGTGTTTCTTCGTGGACAAAACTTTCAGACAGACCAAATTATAAATAGTTGTATTTATATAATTGAATCACTTCTTAATTGTTGGGAAACCTGTTCAAAAGCGAAACGCGAGTACGAAATAAATTTTCCGATCTAAATGAATATTTTTCAACACTTTTTCTAAACCTAGAATAAGTCTTTTTTACTACTAATTACTATCTTACTTAAAACAAAAACTTTTGAACATTTACAATGAAATAGACCATAACCAGGAATATATTTATTCTTTTTGATCTTAGCACAAATTCAAATTAGTAGGTTTTTATCCACCACTATTTTTAAATAATTCGAAGGCTTATATCATTCACCACCTATAGTCCTAATGTTATGATATACCTTTTTAAAAGCAAGCAAAAATAGAAAAATATTTGCAAAATTTACATAGTAGTTATTTGCGTTTTTTTTAATTATCTCTGTCTTCGTACCCACCAGCCTAATATAGTGCTAGTGGATTCATTCAATACACTTTGATTGGAATAACATAAATCGTATATATTTAATAAACGTTGAAATAAATTATAAATATATTTTATTTTTTAAAATGGTAATTTATAAAATCTGAAATATTTCATGATGAATATTATTTATATGACCACATGTGTCACGTAAAGGGAATACTGCAGTCAATGAGCCTGAACAGAAACTAGCTCTCCAGAAAGTGCGAAACTTTTATTGATATTGATTTTTTATTTTTTGAAAAAAATCGACCAAAACCTTCGAATTAAACATTTCGAAAGCGTTAAAATGTCTAGATCACAAACTTTGAGCCTGACAGCTTACTTTGAAGATCTATGCCTAAATAGTCACTGATGTCCCCTATCCCATTTAGGTTAAATGTTATGAATGATATAATAAAAATATTGTAAATAATTTTATAAATAGTGTACTATAAATGCGTTGTCATCTTTTGATTTAGATAATTTGAAATGCATACTTTATGTTTTTAAACTGACCCGCCATTTAAATGTAGTAAAGTAAAGAAATTTAAAGAAAAAGTAGATTAAAAGTAGAAACTTAAAAGCAGGTAATTTGTAAATTTCAAAGATGTATTAAAAGTGATTAAAAATAGCAAATCTTTTGACTGATTTTATCAGTTAGCTGTTGCATGGCAATTCAAGGATTTCACATAACAAAAGGAGCTGGATACTTGAGCCAAACATGACTCAAGTCAATTCATGCCTGTCGTGAATTCCCATTCATTCTGCCCATAATCAATGATGCCAACTTACTCCGGACTGTATATAAATATTTTTGAGTAGTAGTCTTCCATTGTACAATTCTTTGTTTAATAAATTATATAGTTTTCTTACTCATCACTAATTCTAAATAATTCATATGCTTAAGTCTTATGCTACACTTATAGTGTGATGCAGAGATGCCAACTGCTCCGGACACGCCAAAATAATTTTTAAAAAAAGTAAGAAATAATGAAGTAAATTTTGCAAATAATTGACTAGTTTTGCTGGCTTGTTAAAACATTTGGCACGACATAAGTACTGTAAAATGGGGAGTTAATAAGCCTATGAATTATATAGAAATAGTGGTGGATAAGAGTCTAATAAATTGAATTCATTAAACCAATAATCTCATTTGATAAACCACCTCTTTAAAATATATATTTGCTGTCCAGAGCAAGTTGGCATGTCTGGTAATATTTAGCGAGAATCGTTATGTTTTTCTCTCACGATATAATATTTTATTCCCAAAAGTCGAGTCAGAGATATGATGTAGTCTATTCCTGTATTAAGATTTATTGTTAAAATTATGATATTGAATATTTATATAAATAAATATTGGTCTCAAATAAAGACTGTTTTAAAAAAAGAACAAAATGCACATTACTTTTTCATTTTTATTCTTTGCCATTTTCAAATAATTCCAGTTACTCTTTCAAAGCTAATACAATATCAAGAAAAGAAAAATTAATCTAAATATTAGTCAATGATATCCAATGAAAACAAACAAATGATTCTCAAGATAGAAGAAAAATATCTTCATAATGAATAATACATCAGAATTGAAGAAAGATAAACAAATGGGATGAATATGATGAAAGAACTAACAGGTGTATCTTTGCGTTATTATTGAGAAAGAGAAGTAAACAAGAAAATTGTTAGATCAGTAGATACTTATCAAAAACATGAAGTTTCTGGAAGTAAAATTCTTGATTAAAATATAAATAGGACTCATTGAGAGACTAAGAAGCCTCAAAAATAAGAAATCGAAAAACTCATGGGATGTAAGCCAATTTGAAATAAACTTTAGGGGATATTTTTAATTCTTAGTTTGTTTTCAAATTTAAAAGAAACATATATATATCGAAAGCATCAAGCGATTATTAAAATTCTTGAATATTTTTAGACGCATGNTTAAGGCAACTTCTATAGTGCTAGTGGATTCATTCAATACACTTTGATTGGAATAACATAATTCGTATATATTTCATAAACGTTGAAATAAATTATAAATATATTTTATTTTTTAAAGTGGTAATTTATAAAATCTGAAATATTTCATGATGAATATTATTTATATGACCACATGTGTCACGTAAAGGGAATACTGCAGTCAATGAGCCTGAACAGAAACTAGCTCTCCAGAAAGTGCGAAACTTTTGTTGATATTGATTTTTTTATTTTTTGAAAAAAATCGACCAAAACCTTCGAATTAAACATTTCGAAAGCGTTAAAATGTCTAGATCACAAACTTTGAGCCTGGCAGCTTACTTTGAAGATCTATGCCTAAATAGTCACTGATGTCCCCTATCCCATTTAAGTTAAATGTTACGAATGATATAATAAAAATATTGTAAATAATTTTATAAATATTGTACTATAAATGCGTTGTCATCTTTTGATTTAGATCATTTGAAATGCATACTTTATGTTTTTAAACTGACCCGCCATTTAAATGAAATTAAAGTAGAAATTTAAAAGCAGGTAATTTATAAATTTCAAAGATGTATTAAAAGTGATTAAAAATAGCAAATCTTTTGACTGATTTTATCAGTTAGCTGTTGCATGGCAATTCAAGGATTTCACTTAACAAAAGGAGCTGGATACTTGAGCCATACATGACTCAAGTCAATTCATGCCTGTCATGAATTCCCATTCATTCTGCCCATAATCAGAGATGCCAACTTACTCCGGACTGTATATAAATATTTTTGAGTAGTAGTCTTCCATTGTATAATTCTTTGTTTAATAAATTCTATACTATTTTTACTCATCACTAATTCTAAATAATTCATAAGCTTAAGTCTTATGCTACACTTATAGTCTGATGCAGAGATGCCAACTGCTCCGGACACGCCAAAATAATTTTTAAAAAAAGTAAGAAATAATGAAGTAAATTTTGCAAATAATTGACTAGTTTTGCTGGCTTGTTAAAACATTTGGCACGACATAAGTACTGTAAAATGGGGAGTTAATAAGCCTATGAATTATATAGAAATAGTGGTGGATAAGAGTCTAATAAATTGAATTCATTAAACCAATAATCTCATTTGATAAACCACCTCTTTAAAATATATATTTGCTGTCCAGAGCAAGTTGGCATGTCTGGTAATATTTAGCGAGAATCGTTATGTTTTTCTCTCACGATATAATATTTTATTCCCAAAAGTCGAGTCAGAGATATGATGTAGTCTATTCCTGTATTAAGATTTATTGTTAAAATTATGATATTGAATATTTATATAAATAAATATTGGTCTCAAATAAAGACTGTTTTAAAAAAAGAACAAAATGCACATTACTTTTTCATTTTTATTCTTTGCCATTTTCAAATAATTCCAGTTACTCTTTCAAAGCTAATACAATATCAAGAAAAGAAAAATTTATCTAAATATTAGTCAATGATATCCAATGAAAACAAACAAATGATTCTCAAGATAGAAGAAAAATATCTTCATAATGAATAATACATCAGAATTGAAGAAAGATAAACAAATGGGATGAATATGATGAAAGAACTAACAGGTGTATCTTTGCGTTATTATTGAGAAAGAGAAGTAAACAAGAAAATTGTTAGATCAGTAGATACTTATCAAAAACATGAAGTTTCTGGAAGTAAAATTCTTGATTAAAATATAAATAGGACTCATTGAGAGACTAAGAAGCCTCAAAAATAAGAAATCGAAAAACTCATGGGATGTAAGCCAATTTGAAATAAACTTTAGGGGATATTTTTAATTCTTAGTTTGTTTTCAAATTTAAAAGAAACATATATATATCGAAAGCATCAAGCGATTATTAAAATTCTTGAATATTTTTAGACGCATGAGTAAAAGTGAAAGTAGTTACATTTCTATTTCATTTGTAGTTATTATTTTACTTTGAATTAATATGAAGAAATTTCACAATCACTTATAAAAGGTTTGACATAGGGCTGCCACTGGCGTCGAAGAGTGTAAAAAGTAGTAGAAACTCAATTAATTTTTGTTTATTCAGAAAATGTTTAATTATTCAATCGCAACTACCACTATGGCTTATATTTCAAAAATTACTATACTATGGCTATAATTACTATACTACATATACTATGGCTTATATTTCTTTGTTTGTTTTCAAACTTAAAAGAA
>NC_092209.1:23123316-23139199 GCF_043381705.1 Parasteatoda tepidariorum | reverse complement strand
ATTTTAAGAAACAAGATCACTCATATAACCGCACATTCTTTTTAAAAAAAATTTCAAACAAATTCGAATTCTGTCGAAATGGTTCCAATAGTTTGGACAGCCGACCGATCAGAAGTTCAGCTCTCTTAATTTTGATTATGCTTTTTGCATCTTTCGCAATATCTCGAGAAATTTTCTAAACATTTTGTACACAGTTATAAAATTCTTTGATGATCCTAGTATCATACCCTCCAACTGCTACGGAATTTCCGTAGTTTCAGAAATCTTCTTTTCTGACGGTAGCAAAATTAATGTCTTAATATTTAAAAAAAATTAAATTTAGCGCAACTTGTCCACTATTACTTATAAAAGTGCAGGCCATATGGCTAGATTCTTAAGTTCTGATAAAAGTTTTATGAGAGATCCATTTGCTTTAAAAATTTATACTTTGATTCGCTACCACTAGAAAGAATTATTTTCAAAATCCTCATAAGTTGGAGGGTATGTAGTATCTATGCAAAAAAAGGCTTTAAATAAATATTTATAATTTATTATTATTTTCGTAAATAAGTTTAAAAAATATTTGAATTTCAAGGTATATATAATATTAAACCACTTCAAGGAATGTAATTTTAAATAAATAAAATGAAATATACAGCTTCCTGTTAATTGAGAGATGTTGAAAAATAAATAATATTATCTGAGGTTGTTTGAAAACAATTATCGGGCTGTTCGGAAAGTAATTTCGTTTTTCCAACCGATGATTTGTATTTTTTCGAACCCAACTTCACACTTACGCAGCATTATTATTATATGTTTTGAGATCTGATATAGAAAGGCTTGTGTGTTAAAAACTTCAATTAATTCTAAGTGTCTTTTGGTTGGTGTCCTTTTAAATATAAAGAGCAATAAACAGCATTTTTGTCATATTTTACTTTTTTACTATAGAAAAGGTAAAAATTCTGTCCATGCCAGAAAGAAATTTACCGATGGGTATGAATAAGATGTGTTGATCGTATGCCAGAGCCGGAATGGGTTTGCAAAATCTCGATAAACAAATTTTGATGTCACGGAGAAAAATTTGTGTCTTCGCGTTGACGTCTGTGATTCGCTTCTCAAACGTCACGAAAATGAATAATTTTTGAAGCGCATCATTACTGGGGACGAAATATGGATTGTCTATAATAATGTCAAACGCAAGATATCATGGAGCAAAAAAGATTAACCGCCTCAAAGTATTTCGAAAGCCATTATCCGAAAAAAGGTGATGTCTGTTTGGTGGGATTTTAAAGGAATAGTTTTTTTTTTTAAGTTTTTACCGGATAACATAACATTTAATTCGGAAGTCTCATATCGTCAGCTGGACAACTGAATAATGCTCAACAAAAAAGGCCAGAATTAATCAGCAGAAAAGATAAAGTGTTCCGCCAAGATAATTCGAGACCTCATACAAGTTTGATCACTCACAAAAAGCTTTTACAGCTTGAATGGGATGCACTGCCACATCCACCATATTCTCCAGATCTGGCACCTTCGGATTATTATTTGTTCCGGTCACTACAAAAGGTTTTGGACTGAAAAACCTTTACTTAAAATGAAGAGGTCAAAAATCACCTAGATCAGTTTTTTGCCAGCAAAGACCAATAATTTTATGAGCGTGGAATCATACTACTATCAGAAAGATGGCAAAAGGTGTTGGACCAGAATGACCAGAAAATATTTATTCATTATACGACAATTGTCATACATTTCCCCCAAAAAACGAAATTACTTTCCGAACAAACGATAAAAAATGGTTTAATTTTAAACGCAGCAATGTATAATTACGTTTGTCTGAAAGTTCTGTGAGTGAAAAAACACGTTTATATATAAATACACACACCATTATATATAAATGATTTTAGATTTCATATGCCACTTTATTCCAGATCTCTCATGATAAGATTTTCATAGTATTAGCAAAAATATCAAAGATTCTGACAACTTTGGTTTTCAAATGTCTGCTCTGTATAAAATAATTTGCAAGACGCGTAGTAGTTGGCAGGCTTGAGAATGGCTCAACTTATCATCGAAGCAGTGGAAACTCTCATGGTTGAGCAACCTCTGAATTACTCGAAATTATCTTCCTGGTTATAACATAATTCTTTATTTGTTCCTTTGTAATCAATTTATTGTGGCGAGGCTGTTAAGATGTTGAAAAAATTATCAAAAGTTCCGAATGCCGTCAATCTGACATGTTTACCAAACTGTAAAATCTCTTGTAATAAACGTTGTAGTTGGCTGGCATGATCATTAATTTTTTTAAACTTCGATGTCAACTCTGAATAAACATTTAAAATCATCACTCTAAGACTAATTTTTTTATCATAATTCATAATATCATACTCTTCAAGAAAAAATGTAATGCAAGCCTATCAACTACCACGCTTTTCGCTAAATATTTTACGCAGGGATAGACTTTAAAAATACCAAAGGGTTCAGTTCAGAATTTTTGATAATTTTGCCAACGCTATACAAACCTAACCACGATCGAGCTGGAAATAAGTAGCGTTTCATACATGTGTTTAATTCTAGTGGTATGAAGAACAAGTTTAAATGGAGAAAAGAATTCTACGTTAAAAGGAAAACATAGCTATCACACGAATAAATTTTTACAAAAAGGGCAGAAATTCGGCTGCCCTGGTAAGGTAGCAAGCAATTTCTTAGTATGGAGGTGACCGATACCAAGTTTCCGCTCTATGTCTTATCAATTTTCTCCATTTTTATCCCTCAACAATTAACAACTGCATGATTATATGAATTATATAAAAATATATTACTCAAACAGCAGAAAGCAGTGCTTTAATGCCTTCTCTCACTCTGCGAACCGGTCAACTTTTGATAATTTTACCCCGATTCGCTGAGTACTGCTGCAATTTTACTTGAGAGATGTAGAGAAAAAATTAATTTTCACTGAGGACGCTCAAAATTTGAAACTACCGTTTTAGAAAATAAAATATATTTAATAAACATTTAAAATTATTTTAATAATGTAGCTTATCACTTGACTTACCACTGTTTAAAAATGGTATCTTCCAGCAATTAATTTGGCTAGTGGATGCTGAGAAAGAAAAAGAGAATAATAATTCATGAAAATAGTCTATTTCATTGATGTGCTTCGAAAAACGTTTTCGCTTTAAGTTGTGGCAGTAATTAATACTAAAAGTGACTTCTTGTGAGTTAAGTAGAAAAGTTGATAAGTATTCTTCTTTTAGATCTGAAATTATTTTTGTTCTTGTATCGCTCTTGAATAGGCTTCTCAACAATTAAAAAGTGGTTCAATTATAAACACAACAATATATAATTACGTCTGTCTAAAAGTTCTGTGCGGAAAAAAACATGTATCGTTTTCAAATATGCAAAAGAAGTCTTTATTTACGCTATAATGGATTTTTTTTTAAATTTTCCATTGCACTAGGTTTTCGAACGTAATTATGGATATTTCTTCGTCACTGTTTTCAAATTCGATATGGGTTTCACTCTACAAGTAACAGTTTTCATGCAATTATGGATTTTTGAAATCAGTTAATTTGCGCTTTAATAAAAGAAATAATCATCATCTCTTAAAAAATTCTTTATTTTCAAGTTCTTTACTGTGTAGTTTTAATTGTAATAAGTATTTATTTTATGATATAATGCATTGAAATGGAACAGAAGATCTGCTTCCGAATGAGCTTCCAATAATATAAAAGATTTTACAAATTGAAAAAGAGGTTAAGGTAACTGTTTTATTAAATAATTAAAGTAAATAATTAATTATTCAAGTATCTCTATGTAAAAAAATTAAAAAGAAAAATCACACCTTTGTTTTATCATAATTAAAAACTGAGGTAGAATATAGCTAGTTTGAGATTTAAAATAGAATTTTACATCTTGAATAAAGTTAAGATAAAACTTTAAAATTAGTTAAAAGATAGTCATTTTAACTAAATGATTTGTTATTATTAAACTTAAAATGAATTAATATTTTAATAAGCTTTTTAAATAAATATTTTAATAAGCTTTTTAAATAAATATTTTAAAAAAAATCTTTTTTCTCCCAAATTTCCATTTAAAGAGTTCCTTTTAAGAAAATTCACTCCAAATTATAGCGCAGAATAAAATACGACAAAGCACATAAATCAAATTAATTGCGTACATCCTTAACCAAACATTAATTAAATGAAAACTATTAAACTATTATTATAATGCTTTTTTTTTAAAGGAATTTATTTTCATATAAAATAAAATAAAAATTCGTAAAAAAAGAACTAAGTTTTAAATAACTCATAAATAGATATTAATTGCTAGAATTTTTCAAATATGTATATCTTTAGTATCTTTCTTAAAAATATCGTGTGCATAATATATCCGTAATTTATATCATTTTTAAAACTGTTTTAAGACTTTGTAATGCTTTCAAAATAGAATGTAATGAGTTTCCATCTAAGACCGATTTCACTACAGTTTTGTAACAATTTATACTCAATATGAAGAAAAAAAATATTTCTCATTATCAACGGAAAATATTTACTTCAAATAAAATGATTCACTTTTTGCTCGCGATGCTTGAAGAAAAAATTATTATTTTACCATTAAGCTTAAAAAAAAAGCACTTTTTCAAAGAAAAAAAAAAAGCAGAAGCGAAGATTTGAAGAAATAACATTTATTGTAATTTAGGGCAGTTTTAAATTCTGTTCTTCTAATATTAATTTGATCGTCATATTTTGCGTAATTGTAATTTAGGACGGTTTTAAATTCTGTTCTTCCAATGTTAATTTGAACGTCATATTTTGCGTAATTGTAATTTAGGACAGTTTTAAATTTTGTTCTTCTAATGTTAATTTGATCGTCATATTTTGCATATATAGAGAATAACAAAACATCATACAAGGTTTAATTAAGGCTTTATAAGTCTTTGTTTTAAAAACAGTTCATTAATAAATCGAATGATAATAATTATTTAAATTAGTCATTGAATCCGTTGAAAATAAAACGAATAGTGAATTTTAACATATTAACCATGTAGAGGCTTTTCATATATTTTTTAAGCCACCATCAACTTTTTCACATTCTTTTTTTTCGATATGAAAGTGCTATAATTAAATATGAGAAATAATAATTTCATGAATTTGCGTTTCATACAATCATAAGCTCCTATAGAATAATTACGCAAAAGCCTATTTTATTATAATAAGTTGTTAAATATGACTTTATACCCCTTTTATTTAAAGTTATCACATTTCTTTAAAATCGATACATTTAAAATGACCCTGTTTAGACAGTTTTTATGGCATTTGGTCTGATGTACAGTGCGTGGGAAAAAAACGGACCACCCTGGATAATTTTTAGTCATATGATCTTCACGTTTTACGATTTGATCTTAATGGTTCTGGGGGTGAGACTCAAATTTGCTAGCTAATTAGTGCATACGATATTTTAAATTACGAAATTAGACATGCAAAAAATAGCTTTAAATAATTATTTGTTATTATTTTTGTGAATACGATTTAAATATACAGTAGAGTCCCGATTATCCGAGCCCCGGTTATCCGAGTTTCCGCTTTAACCGAGCTATCAAATATTTCAAGGATTTTTTTGTTCTAGTTTATTTTTAAAAAAACCGCTGAAAAATAAATCTGAATTTTATCTTCCAAACACTCAGAAAAACAAAATCCAACAACTTGGTCTGATGAAATTATCGTTAATATCGTCAATAATGATAATGAATCTAGCGAAGATGATGAAGACAGTGATTATTAANCAAATATTTCAAGGATTTTTTTTGTTCTAGTTTATTTTTAAAAAAACCGCTGAAAAATAAATCTGAATTTTATCTTCCAAACACTCAGAAAAACAAAATCCAACAACTTGGTCTGATGAAATCATCGTTAATATCGTCAATAATGATAATGAGTCTAGCGAAGATGATGAAGAGAGTGATTATTCAAATCAACATATAAAAATCTCTCATACAGATGGACTAAAAGCTATCGAATGTACTATTGAATATATAGAACAACAAAAAGAGGCGACACCAGCCTTCCTGTTATCCCTAAAAAAGATGAAACATTACTACAGAAAAGCGCCAAAGTTACGTAGAACGAAAAACAATTAAGGACTTTTTTTAAGTAAAAACTATTTAATTCTCGTAAAGTATGCTTTTTAAATGTTTTTAAATAAGCTTTTTAATTATAATATGAATTGTAAGTGGTGTACTCGTATACATTTCGTATTTCTTAAATATATTACATAGATACCTTCTCTTTTTCTTTCCGTTTTTATACTCTTCGCTTTAACCGAGTTTTTCAGTTATCGGAGTTTGTTGCGGTCCCCATTAACTCAGATAATCGGGACTCTACTGTATATATTTTGTATGTGTTAATAAGAAAAATTATATGATAAAAATTTTTTTAAACGTTACTTTAGTCTTTTATTTATCTTCTGTATATAAAAAAAAGAAATTAATCTATTTTCTTCTTTCAGCAATCTCATGACTGCTTTATATAATTCTACAAAAATGAGCTGGTTAAAATTTAATAACAATAGATCTTGTATTACACTTTTTATGACAGATTTTGTACTCTCATCCGCTGAAATTGATGAATTATTTTTTTCTCAGCTAAGGCAACGAATCAGATTTTTTTGCAATCGCTAACAGCAATGTTTGTCGACAAATCATTATAATTATTTCAGTGATGATTTTTTTAATTTCATTTTAACCTTTTGTGACATATTTTAATTTTAAAAAATGTTCTTTTAAGAACCAACTATATATTACCATTTAACTTTGCTGTTTTGTTGGTAAATATTCGAATTGTGTATTAATCACAATGTCAAAAGTTTGTAAATGTTGCTTGCATTCCCGAGATGTTATTTCCAAAACTGTTATTTCTTTTACCCTAAAAAGTTGGCAGAATTTAAGGAATGTATGAGTAACATGTTAAATGATGAGTTAACATAGAATATAAAAAGAAAGAAAATCATGGAAAGTCATGGATTTAGGTCGCTGAAAAATCTAATTTTTAAAATGGAATTTAGAAATACCCCCCATTTCATTGTGATCCGAATATCTGAATTTGTAATAAAATCCTCACTCAAAGTCATATTTTATTAAAATATAATTATGTATTAAAATATATTTTATTAAAATGTAAAATGTTTTTGAAGGTTATGGTGTTCTTTCAAAAAATGAAAGAAAAAACATCATTTCTAGAGCGAATTATCTTTTAAACTTCTGTGATTTTAGAATTTTTGTTTTTATTTTATCAGTTTAAAATTCTAGCTAAAGCAAGCCAATCATTGGCGAATTTTTTTTAATTCCGAAATGAGGACAGAAAAATCGGGAGTATTTCTTTCCTTTCCGATGAACAGGAAAAGTATCTTTAGAATATAATTCTGCAGAAAAAAAATTATTTGCTTTTGTATTTTTTTTCCAGCTGTTTTATTGCTTCAACTCCTGTTTTTTTTTTTTTTTTTTTTTTTTTTTTTTTTTTTTTTTTTTTTTTTTTTTTNTTTAAATTTAACATCTTTAAATATGACGATGCAGAGTATAACAGTTTTGGTTATACAGGGTATACCTATCATTTCAATTTATGTTATTACAATAATGCTTTTTTTAAGTTTCTTGTATTTTTGTCCGAGAAAATAGTAACTTCGTTAAGCCATTAATTTGAAAATCTAAAATGTAGCAGATACCCTGAAAATGATATTTTTTTTGCACTGTACAGGTACAGGTTTTCAATTGTGAAAACAAAAACTATCTCAAGCATAACAGAGGGGAAATCACACAAGTATTTTATTCTAAGAAATATACTAAATATTTCTGAAAAATAAAAATTCTACAGGAATATGCTACTTTAGGATGCAATGTTTAATGAATTGGCATGAAATAATAAAAGGTTCTCATAATTAAATTGTACGTTAATTAAATGTAGTTGTAACAGAGGGGACAAATAAAATCCCACATTTTTGACATACACTGTTATTTACGCTAAATTCTGCGATATGAACCATCCTAAACATTATCTGTAATTTTTTTTGAAATTATCACATTTCACGGTAAAATAAATTATAAGACTTTAAAAATTGCGATTACTTTTTTATTAAGTCCAAATAATGTGTCGTAACAGAGAGGACATAAAATGTAACAGAGGGGACTTCTTACACATTTGACAAGCAGTTAAGGAAAATATTACAGTCAAAAGTGACTCTTCAGTTATTTAAAGTTGGAGTTGGCAGCACTGCTATAATATCTGACATGTGAACCCACGCTACATCCTTGCATTGTGGATTGGGTTCGAAATGACGAGGCTACGGAGTTGAACATTGGTAGCCATAAACTCAAATTTGGGTCTGGTGTTCAATGACAGTTATAAAATTAAAAAAAATCAATTGAGCAATTTTCGCAAGTCGCTATATTTAGTAATTCTATTTAATTGTTTGGTAAACCACTGTAATTTTAATAGTAAATTCACATTTTCATGAATAGCACATACGCACATTATATGGTGTTGTAGCTGCGCATAAAATATGGATAGGTCGTAGTACAGCAAATTTAGCCAATTTTTATGCTTGGATGCATCTGCTTTAAAACTTAATATGCTTCCATCAAGGTGTACAGAAAATATCTTTTTTTTTCTTCTTTGTTTTTTTTTACTTTGTGACTTTCTGTCCATTTTCTCTGAGAATCATGCACTCAGCTCTACCAGAAGTCTTGTAAGAAAGCTTATCAGATGAGTAGAAATTTATTACAAGTTTTTTGTTTCATCAGAAACTTTGTTGCTAGGCTGTTTTTTTTATTTTATTTTTTAGTAAGGTTACAGAGTATGCATAGAACTGTAAAACGTTTCCTTGGAGATGCTGGTAATGCACTTTTGGCTTTTTTAGTAGCTTTCCCCAATGCCTGAGGAGTACTATAAAGAGAATGTCCTTCTTGAATTTCTACTGCTTGTATCAGTGCCTTTATATATTTCTTAGCCTTTTTTTTTTCTTTTTTTTTAATTTATAGATTTTTCTGTTAATGTTCTTTTTTTAAAATACTTCTGTTATCATAAATTTTCGTTTTATATTCTTTATCTTTCTTCTTACAAACATCTTCTTGAGACATTCTAGTTCCATATTCTCTCATTCTTTTTGCTGCTGTTTTCCCCATATTGATTACTCACTCAAAAAACTTTTAACTGTAAAACACACTATCAAATAAAAAATGGCACAGCTTTGAATAAAAAGTGTGCTCTAACAGTAGAGGAACTGGTTTAAACTAGTTGAATTAGGATGCATTACCACTTGTTTACTTTCCTAGAGTTCCTTTTTAATGACCAACCAATCAGCTTTGTTTACATTTTGTGCATCTGAGAGGANAAGTTACGTAGAACGAAAAACGATTAAGGACTTTTTTTAAGTAAAAACTATTTAATTCTCGTAAAGTATGCTTTTTAAATGTTTTTAAGTAAGCTTTTTAATTATAATATGAATTGTATGTGGTATACTCGTATACATTTTGTATTTCTTAAATATATTACATTTATACCTTCTCTTTTTCTTTCCGTTTTTATACTCTTCGCTTTAACCGAGTTTTTCAGTTATCCGAGTTTGTTGCGGTCCCCATTAACTCGGATAATCGGGACTCTACTGTATTTGAATTTTACTAAATATAAATAATTAAATCATCTTAAAGAATGTATTTTTTAAATATATAAAATAAAATATTCAGTTTCCTTTTACTTGAGAGATGTTGAAAATGAAATAATATTCAATAAGGTTGTTCAAAATTTTGAAACTACCGTTTCAGAAAGAAGAATATATTTAATAAAGAATTTTAAATTTGAAGAACCAAATCTCCGTCATTGGATTTAGCCTTTATGCTTAATAAATGTATCTACGAGCAATAAATGTGGCTGGTGGATACTGAGAAAGAAAGAGATAAAAATTCATGAAAACGTCAATTTCATTGCAGACCTGCCAACTTTCAATCCTCTCAAGGATGACTTTCCCCTGTGGTAGTAAAATGAAATTTAAATTACAATTTTAGGCATTAACATTTGTTGTATTTTGGACAAGCTTATGCGGATTTTTAAATGATTTGCATATTAATATGTATACTTAATTTTTTTTTAAAAAAGTGGTGGATTAAAAATATTATAAAATTAGTTTATAAATGCAAGGAATATATTGAAAGAAGTTTTATTACTACCACTTTAAGTATGGAAATAAAGTTTTACGCCAAATGAGTAAAAGTTGGCTGGTATGTCATTGATATGCTTCAAATACGTTATTTTTTCTTTAAGTTGTGATAGTAATGAATAATAAAAAGGACTCCTTGCGAGTTCAGAAGAAATGTTTACAAGTTTTCTTCATTTAAATCTGAAATTTTTTTTTGTTCTTGCATATAGGCATCTCAGCAATTATAAAGTGGCTCAATTATAAAGACAATATATATTTACATCTGTCTGAAAGTTCTGTGAGGGAAAAATCATGTATCATTTTCAAATAAACGAAAGAGCCTTTATTCACGTCATAATGAATTACACAAATTTTGTTTTAATATTTTCTAATGCATTTGGTTTTAAACGTTATTTTGGATATTTATTAGTCGCTGTTTTTAAATTCGATATCGGTTTCATTCTACAAGCTACAGTTTTCATGCAATTTAATAATATAATTCTGTGCCGAATTTTTTTAAAATTTTATTTCAGTGACTACTTAGAGTTTCCACCTCTCAACTACGTAGAAAGTGATTGGAAGAAGGAGATAATGTATTAACGTACGTTGCGTACGTTTGTTTGTAATGGAAAAAATAATCGATATGACAAACAAATATTATTAATTCATTCAGAACCATTTCTCACACAGAAGTCGTGTTCCTTACACAAGATATCCAGAAACAACGCCACATACGACTAAAGTGTAAAAAGTGGTTGAAATTTTATTTATTTATTATCTTTTTAATTATTCAATGACTTCTATGACTTACATATCAACTTGTTTATATTTAAAAGAAAATCATTCTTGGAATTCACTTTCTATAGTAAATTAAAAAAAGCAACTGAACCGATCTTAATGATTCTATGGCCAAAATTTAAATTTGCATTAATTAATTGCACTAATTAATAAGTGCAGCAGACAATATTTTAAGCAACAAAATCATTTTAAGAAATGTAACACAGCACAAAACTTAAATAAAATTGACTGACTGGTTCTTAAAAAATTAAAATCTATGGGTGTGACTATTATTTGTATTTTTTGAATATACGACGATTTTATTCGCTAATCTTATAACTCTGAAACCATTCGATCGATTTCATTCAAATTTTGCAATTTACCATTTGAAATTGCATTTTTAAAATGATGCAATGATTCCAACAGCTACGGTTCCCCGTAGTGTAGGAAAACAATTTTTCCTAATGATAGCAATGTTTACGTATTTATTTTTAAAAATTAGAATAAAAAGATTTTTGTACAAATTAGTAATTTTAACAGATACATATAAAATTGTGTAGACTAATGCTTAAAATCTTAAGTTTTATTTGTTTAAAAAATATTTTGTTTCCAAAATTCTGCGTTAGTGCACTACCACGGAAACAAATAATTTGTCTATTATGGAGAATCAATCGTAATTGAAGTGTATGATGATGTAAAAATTAGTATACTTAACAATATAAGGATTTCCAAGACATAAATTCAGATCATTCAGACCTCTCTCAAGTATTTTTCATAGTATATAGGGTTGCCATCTTTCTCTGTTTTTGCATAAATTTATTCTAGCTGTCGCTAAGTTTATGTTTTAATGTTTTATTTTTTATTATTTTAAACGCATTTTTCACACCATTACATATAAATGATTTTAGATTTCATATGCCCCTTTGTTCCATGGTAAGTCTTTTATAGTATTGGCAAAATTATCAAAGACTCCGACAGCTTTGGTTTTCAAATGTCTGCCACTGTATAAAATAATTTGCAAAACGCGTAGTATTTGGCAGGCTTGAGTATAGGTCAACTTATCATCGAAGCAGTGGAAACTCTCATGGTTGAGCAAACTCTGAATTACTCAAAATTATCTTCCTGGCCATAGCATAGTTTTTTATTCATTTCTTTGTAATCAATTTATTGTGGCGAGGCTATTAAAATGTTGACAAAATTATCAAATGTTCCGAAAGCCATCAATCTGACATGCTTACCAAACTGTAAATTCTCTTGCAATAAACGTAGTAGTTACCTGGCATGATCATTAATATTTTTAACATCGATGTCATCTCTGTATAAACATTTAAAAACACCACTCTAAAACTAATTAACTCTTCAAGAAAAAAAGTAATGCAAGCTTATCAACTACCACGCCTTTTTCAAAATATTTTATGGAGTGTTTGACTTTAATCTCCAGTGGCCTAAGACGGATAAAAAATGGTGACTGGTGCACTTTAAATTTGTCGTTGTCACTAAGTCCTCAAAGTTCCCATAACAAGTCAATACTTCTCAAGGTACCGGATCGGAGATTGATAGTGCTCCTGTTTAGTTCAAAATTTAGATTATTGGATGCTTTGTGAATATGTCCTCTCAGTAAAACAGGCTGTGGCGCATCTGTGTGACCAGATGTTGAATTCTTGGATATAGATGGTGCCACTGGTTATCAAGAAGAAGCTCAACCCTCTGCCTTAAAATAAGCTTGTCTGTATTGACAAGTGGGAAAAGACTGTAACAACAGTCAATGGTGAATAGTTTGCATAAGAGTATTACTCCTCCGAAAAACTAGCTGTAACTGAAATGGTTTTACTATCAGCTTTTCCTGTCTTCCTTTGAACCCTGATCTAAAAGGTTCCCATGGGGGACTAATAAAATTTGAATTTATATTACAACAAATAAAATATCACAACTTATTTTTGCAATTTTCGTCAGTTTATAATCGAAAGGAATTGTAAATGTGCTAGTAAATTGAAAGCATACCTGCCAACTTTCACTCTTTCGGAGAATGGATTTTCAGAGTGGTTGTAAAACAATAAACGAAAAACAATCTGACTCAAAAATATATTTATATTTTGATCCCGTTGAAATTCGCTTGCACAAGGATTATAATGCTTTGATATATTTATTGTAATTATTTATATTTAGTAATGGTCAAACTCATTTATAATTATCATTATAATTCAAAAGGTTAATTGGAATAACCTGAGTATTGCTACCACTTTAAAAATGAAAATAAAGTCTTCGGGAAAGTCCGGAAGAATTGGCTGGTATGAAATATTAAACTTTTTTTTTTTTTGCAATTTTTGTCATTTTGTGATCAAAAGGGATTTTTGGTTTAAATATGAATATTTTGAAATGTAAGTCATAGTGGTAGTTACGATTGTATAATTAAAGAGATATTAAAGAAATAAAAAACGATTGAGTTTCTACTACTTTTAATATTTTTAGTCACCTGTGGCATTTTTGCAACTACTACGAATTCTGTGAATGAATTTCTCTTCAATTTTCCAAAAGTATTAATGCCAAGGTTCTATTTTTGGAACATGTCACTTTTTCACACTTTTAAAGATTGGAAACTCAAATCTTTCATTCGTAACACTAGCAATTGGAAAAACTGAATATTCTGATGAAACTATATAATTTTAATATTTAAACAAAATACTATTATTTAGTTTCAAAAAATTTGGGTTAGTTCACTACCACTGAAAATAAATTGCTACAGTTTGAAATAGTTTGGAGTCTCTGGTGAGGATTTAGATTGGAGTGCCAAAAAATAATAATAATTCGCAACCGTCTTATATAACTAAAGTCTGCTCTTTGTTATACATTGGGCAACCGTGGACGATCGGTATAGCCCCCCAAATGATGTGCTAAACATGAAGTTTGCGGATTCGAATCTCGTTGTTACCCTGGATGTATCTGTCCTTTTATTTGTCAAAAGGTAAGCCCAATTGTGCAAAAAAACGCAAATTTATGTAAATCGAATGAACAAATTATATTTTACGCACGTTTTTATACACCATTCAGAAGGGTGACACAGACAACTTAAACAGTAAAAAAGTGATGACTATAAACTCTCAAACTTTTAATTGATTATATTATAATTAGCAAATTTTTTCAGTTTACCATTCAATTGAAATAAATAACACATATGCATTATATTTCTATTATTTTTAAATATAACTCATAGTGGTAGATACGAGTAAATAATTAAACATATTCTAAATAAACGAAAATGAATTGAGTTTCTACTACTTTTTACACTCTTAGACGCCAATGGCATCCCTTAATAAAATCTTTTACATGTGATTGTGAAATTTCTTAATATTAGTTAAAAGTAAAATAATAACTACAAATGAAACAAAAAGTAACTATTTTTACTTATACGCATGTGTCTCAAAATGTTCAAGAATTTTAATAATTGCTTGATATTTTCTATATATATATATATACATTCTTTTTGAATTTGAAAACAAACTAACAATTAAAAATATCCCCTAAAATTTATTTCAAATTCGCTTTCATCCCATAAGTTTTTCAATTTCTTATTTTTGAGGCTTCTTAGTCTCTCAATGAGTCCTATTTATATTTTAATCAAGAATTTTACTTCCACAAACTCCATGTTTCTGATAAGTATCTACTGATCTATCCATTTTCTTGTTTACTTCTCTTTTTCAATAATAACGCAAAGATACATCTGGTAGTTCTTTCATCATACTCATTCCATTTGTTTATCTTTCTTCAATTCATTATGAAGATATTTTTCTTCTATCTTGAGAATCATTTGTTTGTTTTCAATGAATACCATTGGCTAATATTTAGATTAATTCTTTCTTTCTTGATAGTGTATTAGCTTTCGAAGAGGAGCTGGGTTTATTTGAAAATGTCAAAGAATAAAAATGAGAAAAGAAATGCGCATTTTGTTCTTTTTTATTAAACAGTCTTTATTCGTGATCAATTTTTATTTATATAAATTTTCAATATCTTAATTTTAACAATAAAACTTAGATAAATCTTGCTACAGGAATAAACTACATCATTCCTTTGACTTGTCCGTTAAGAATAACATTTTATATCGTGAGCAAAACCATAACAGTAGGTTGAGACTTAAGCATTTGAATTATTCAAAATTAGTGGTGAGTAAAAATTCAATCGAAATTATTAAACAATGAATTATACAATGAAAGACTACTACTCAAAATTATTTACATACTCATACTCATATGTGATGGTTATCTTAGCGTCAGCCCCGCTAGGGGCTCTAACTAATTCATCTGAGTGGAAATAAATAATAAATCGCCGAAGCGCAACTGAAAGGTGAAAGTTGGGGTTCAGTATCTTTTACTGAGAGAAAATTAAAATGAAGTAGTGTGATTGAACAAACAAGTTTAAGAGAGAGAAGAGGTTTTGTGGCAGACTGCCTCGCCTCCCTTCCAGGTATTACCCCCGAGCTTCTCAGGTGCACAGTAGCCACATAGCCTTAGAGAAAAGGAGAAATACATAATAAATGCGCAAAATTATTTACAAGTATTTACAGCTATTTACAAAATTTACGGGACAAAACTCCGTCGGATAGGAAAAAGGCGGTTGCCGGGCTATATTTTATGTTGTCTTTGATGAGCTCAAAATCAAAATTTTTAAAGTAATTGCACGTATGACAAGAGAGTGCATCTCTGAAGAAACTTGCACATAGTTCAGCTATGTGCTCATCTATTTTGTTGATTTTTAACTCTCGTCTTAGATCTTTCATTCTCATGGATCTGGGGGCTCCTGTGATATATCTGAGGAATTTATTTTGAGTGATCTCCAGTTTCTTTTTTTGACTAACAGTGGTTGTGCTCCATGCAGGGGCTGCGTAGCTGATGATCGGTCGAATACATTGGAGGTATAGGGTTCGTTTTGCTTTGAGAGATAGTTTTGAATT
>NC_092209.1:23114204-23123196 GCF_043381705.1 Parasteatoda tepidariorum | reverse complement strand
CCACTAAGAAAATGCAAAACTTATGCTAAAACTTCATGATTTTGTTTCATTTCACATTTGTCTTACAAATCACGTAATTCTAACTCAATTCAATGCTAAAATGTCAATTGTATTTGTATATATCTTGATTCTATTCATATCTATATCACAACTTATGACTGCATCAAATTTAAACTCCATTCAATGCTAAAATTTCAATTGTACTTGTTTATATTTTAAATTAATTCACTTTTAAAACACAACTTATGATTGCATCAAATTTAATCCCATTCAATACTTCAATATCAATTGTGCTTTTTATATTCATGAAAATTTCTGATTATTTTATAAATCATGACTCATATTAAATATCAATTCATGTTTAATTTATCAAGCAAATTTGCTTGATCTTCCGTTCTGCTACCTTAATGCTGCATAATTCAAAATGTTTTTAATTCAACTTGTAAATACTTCATGATGGATGGGTTAGGGGCCGCTGCGCGGCCCAGGCACCCAGTTTAAAGAAGAAAGATCATGGTTGTCAACTTAAGTTTTCTCAAACACAACGTATTTGTTCGCTTAAAATTGAAGTTTTAATTCCATTTTAATACCACTGGGAAAAATTGTAATGGAAAGGATTAAAAGTTGGCGGGTATTTATTTATATACTGTCCGGTGTAAGTTGGCACCTGTGATTATCGGCAGAATGAATGGGAATTCAAGGCAGGCATGAATGGTCTTGAGCCATGTTTGGCTCAAGTTTCTAGCTCCTTTTGATTAGTGAAATCATTCCATTGCCATGTAACAGCAATGAAAAAATTAGTCAAAAGATTTGCATATTTTAATCACTTTTAATACATTTTTACAATTTATAAATTACCAGTTCTAAAAGTTTTTGTCACCCTAGGCATTCCTACTTTAATTTCATTTAATTGGTGTTTCAGTTTGAAAATATATAGAATACATTTCAAATGATCTAAACAAAAAAGGAAAACGCTTTTTTGGTACACTATTTATAAAATTATTTATAATATTTTTATTATATCATTCATAACATTTAATTTAAATGGGATAGGGAACAGCAGTGACTATTTAGGCATAGACCTTCCAAGTAAGCTGTGAGGCGCAAAGTTTGTGATCTAGACATTTTAATGCTTTCGAAATCTTTAATTCGAAGGTTTTGCAAAAAATTTTTCTAAGAAAAAAAAAAAAAAAAAAAAAAAAANAATTTTTCAAAAAAAAAAAAAAAAAAAAAAACGAAGCAAAATCAACAGAAGTGGAACATAAATTTTGCACTTTCAGGAGAGCTCATTACTGTTCAGGTTCTTTGACTGCAGCATTCCCTTTACGTGATGCATGTGGAGATATAAATAATATTCATCATGAAATATTTCAGATTTTAAAAATTACCGCTTTAAAAAATAAAATATATTTTATAAATATTTTTAAACAATTGCAAATTACCCATCCTATAATTTTAGTTAAAAATACATGTATTAGAAGAATCCGATAGCAATATATTTGGATGGTGGGTGCTAAGATAAAAAAGAATGAGTATATTCCTGGTTAGAGTCTATTTCATTTAAAAGGGTTCACAAAAGGTTTTGTTTAATTGTGAAAGTAATAAGCAATAAAAAAAGACCTATTCTGGAATTAGAAAAAGTGTTGATATGTATTTATTTAGAACTGAAAATTTCTTCTGTTCTCGCGTATCGCTTTTGAATAGGTTTCCCAACAATTAAAAAGTGATTCAATTAAATAAACACAGCTATTTATAAATTGGTCTGTCTGAAAGTTCAGTTCATGATAAAATACGTACCATTTTCAAGCATGGAAAAGGTGCCTTTACTCACGCCGTAATGAATTACAATTTCTGTTATTTTCTAATGTATTAATTTTCTGAACGAAATTTTTGGATATTTCTGAGTTGCTGATTTCGAATTAGCAATTAGTATCTACCAGCTACAGTTTAAATGCAATTTATTAATAAATATCTAACCAAGATTCTTTCAACTTTAATGAGACAAAATATTAAAAATTCCCGTTTCTCTTCTACGTATTAAGTGATGAAAAAATACAATTGAGTTTATGATGCGACAAGTTATGTATGTCTGTAATGGAAAAAATAATCTTTTGGAATTTTTTTCCATTACATACAAATATTATAGATTCATAGGAACCATTTAACACACTGAAGTCGTGTTCATTATACATAGACGCCACAGGCGACAAAAATGTAAAAAGTGGTAGAAAATTTATTTTTTCATTATCTTTTTAATTATTCAATAACACTGTGTTTAAATTTCAATATTACTAGAACTTTTTTTGATGAAGCGAAGAAATTTGGCATTTCTTATAATCCAAAAAAATATGCTATTAAAATTTGTAAATGTTAATATCTTTTACTAAAATTCTAAATTTTAATTGTCACCTCTTTTTGCAATTCTTTTCAAACGTGGAAAACTTGGATATGCATACTTTTATATATAAAAAAATCAAATCTAGTAATAAATAATGACTTATTAGAGGGTTATAATTAGCATTTATTGCGTAAAGTGCTTAGTTTTAACTATATCTTGTTTGTATTTCGTTGTCATTGCAAAAAAATTCAAAACTCTAAACAGCATAAAAACTAATGATCGGAATTAGGCCTAAGAACGGATTTTAATGATTCAAGGGCCGAAGCTTAAATATTCATTAGTTAAATGCATAAATTAATTACACTAGTTAATAACTGCAGCACACAGTATCTCTAGAAACAAAATCACTCATATGACAGTACAGTTTTTTTAATAATTTCTTTCCCAACAAATTCGAATCCTGTCGAAATCGATACTATGGGCGATATGGTCAGTCAAGCGATCAAAAGTTTAGTTCTCCTAATTTTGATTTTACTTTTAGCCTGTTTCGCAATATCTAGAGAAATTTTCAAGTTTATCGAAACATTTTGTTCACAGTTATAAAATTCAGTTATCCAAGTATCTATGCAAAAAATAGTTTTAAATGATTATTCATTATTATTTTTGTGAATACGTTTTAAAAATATTTCAATTTTAAGACATATAACTTATTAATTCATTTTAAGGAATGTATTTTTAAATATATAAAATAAAATATTCAGCTTCCTTTTACTTGAGAGATGTTGAAAAATAAATAATATTCATTAAAGTTGTTCAAAATTTTGAAACAACCGTTTCAAAAAATAGAATGTTTCTAATAAATAATTTTCAATTTACGTTATTGATTGTTCTGCACTAGATCATTTTGACTTAATAAGGGTATCTACTACCAATAAATTTGGCTGCTGGATACCGAAAAAGAAAAATTCAGGAATAACGTTAATTTCATTGATATACTTCAAATAAGTTATTTTTTCTTTAAGTTGTGATAGCAATGAATAATATAAAAGACTCCTTGCCGAGTTCAGAAGAAAAGTTTACAAGTATTCTTCATTTAGATCTGAAATTTTTTTTCTTCTTGCTTCGTTCTTGAATATGCTTCTCAACAATTAAAAAGTGACTCATTTATAAACACATGAATGTATAATTATGTCTGTCTGAAATTTCTGTGTGTGAAAAATCACATATCATTTTCAACTAATCAAAAGAAGCCTTTATTCACGTTATAATGGATTTTAATATGTTCTAATGCATTAGGTTTTTGAACGTTATTATGGATATTTATTCCTCACCGTTTTTAAATCCGATATCGATTATATTCTACAAACTACAGTTTTTATGCAATTAAATAATGCATTTCTGTGCAGAATTTTCATTAAATTTAGTTTCTATTAGTGTTTTCATCATGGAAAAAAAATGAGTGAGAATTTCTCACCCTTTCTCAAAAACAGGGTGAGATTTCAAAAAGTTAAGTGAGATTTCTAAAAACTAAAAAAACACAAAAACTCTTGAAAAAAAATCAGTTCTTTAATTATAATACATTTTTAACGTCTTCTATTTTTTAAAGCATTGAATATTTTTGGTGCATCATCATAGAAGATTTTGCCTTTACAAGGTATTTGTCCATCTTACATAAGTGCATAAAAAATTTGAACGTCTTACATGAAGAAACCTTACCTACGGTAAACAAGAGGTTGCAAAGAAATGTGTTCTGAAAGGGGTTCCGTGGCTGTGTTCTGTTGTTCGAAAAGGTTTTGAACAATACTGGTAAATAGGGAAGCTAGATAATGAGGCAGATGATGAAAATAATGAAAGATCCAGGAAGAAAAGTAAAACAGATTTCATTCTAAATGGCGTAATTCGAAGCTTTTTCCAAAATGCGAGAAATTCGCGAATTTTGAAATTGATTTATAGAATGCGCGAATTTCTCGCGGTAATAATTTTTTAATGCGAGAAAAGAAAAAAATATGTGAGATTCTCGCGTTCTCGCGCTGTAGTGAAAACACTGAAAATTTCCATGCAAATTTTTTTTTAAATTTAATTTGAGCGACTACTTAGAGTTCCCACCTCTCGACTGCGTCGACAGTGGTTGGAAAAGGGGATAATGCATTTATGTTTATGATACGATTACGTTACATTTGTTTATAATGGAAAAATAATCGATATGATTTTTTAACATTACAAACAAATATTATTCTTTAATGTGAACCATTACTCACACAGAAGTTGTGTTCCTTACACAATATATACAGAAACAACGCCACATGCGAATAAAATGTAAAAAGTGGTAGAAATTTTATTTACATCCTATCTCTTTAATTATTCTATGACACTATTTTTAAACTGATGCACTTACAGTTTTAAAATGAAGCAAGGATCCCAACAACTAACGGTTCTCCGTAGTGTAGAAAAACAATTTTTCCTAATGATAGCAATGTTTAAATATTTATTTTTAAAAATTAGAATTAAAAGATTTTTGAACAAACTAGTATTTTTAACAGATACATATAAAACTGAGTAGACCAAAGCTTAAAATCGTAAGTACTAATATTTAAAAAACATTTCGCTTCAAAAATTCTGCTTTAGTTCACAACCTCTAAAACAAATAATTTGTCTACTATGGAGAATCAGTCGTAGTTGAAGTTTAAATTAGTATACTTACAAAACAAAATTATTTACGAAACAAAATAAAAGTACAAAACAAAATTTTCCAAGACAAAGTAAATTCAGTTCATTTAGACCTCCCTCAAATACGTTCATAGTACACAAGGCTGCCATCTTTCTCCACTTTTTGTAAAAAAAAATTCTAGTGGTAGATAAGTTTATGTTTTATTGTATTATTTTTTTAATCTTTTAAATGTATTTTCCACACCATTACATACAAATGATTTTAGATTTCTTATGCCGCTTGGTTCCAGCCCTCTCATTGCAAGACTTTTATAGTATTGGCAATATTGTTAAAGATTCTGAAAACTTTGTTTTTTAAATGTCTGCCACTACATGAAGTAACTTGCAAAGTAGTTGGGAGGCTTGAGTATAGGTCAACTTATCATCGAAGCAGTGGAAACTCTCATGGTTGAGTAACCTCTTAGATACTAGAAATTTTCTTCACATCCATAGCATAACTCTTTATTTGTTCCTGCGTAATCAATTTATTGTGGTGATCAGAATCATTTTGCGAAAAACTTTTTAAAAAAATGATGACAAAATTTTTTATTCTCAACAAATTATTTTTAATCTGCGTGGGACGTGATGGTATATTTGTTGATTGAAAACATGAAATTGTTTTATAAAGAGGAATGTAAAAATTAAATGCTTTATTTGACCATTTGTGGGTTTTAGAGTGTCCACTGAAAGCTATGCTAGTCAAGACACTTGAACACTAAAGAGTTATTATAGTCAAAGCATTTAACATTTTCAGATACAAGCAAAATCACTGGCAGAGATACAAATCGGGAAACAAAACATTTAAAGTTATACCGAGCTTTAAAAAGCCTTATTCAATGATTTTAGAAAGTTTAGAAAGCAATAATTATATATACAGAGACATTAAAACAGTCTAAACACATCGACTTGACCTAATATTCAGGTTGGCTTTATAGTGCTGACACTAGTTTAAAAAAAATACTTACTTTAACTGTTATTTTATATTTTGTAAACTATACTAGTCTCAATGCGAATAATAGAAATCTTTTAGTTTTATGGTTTTTCTTTCCGTCTTAGTCAAAACGAAAAACAAGTTTAGTTAATACAAGTTAGAATTTGAGTGCAATTTTTAAGAAATATGATGCAGTTACTTGCCATCTAGAATTATCGCTAGTAGGAGTGAATTTTTAATTTTAGTAGAGATGGTTCAGGGGATAGAGCGCTCACCTCCCAATGCAGTAACCCAGGTTCGAATCCCACTGTTTAAAGGTAGATACGAATTCTGCTCCCGGCTTGCCCCTACCACTGTGCTAACATAAAATATCCTCAGTGGTAATTGTTTCATGAGTTAGAATCCCTTTGCCATCGGGCTAAACGTGGTTTCATGGTTTTCAAATCGATGCAACGCTAGTGTGGGTTAGTGCCATCAAAAAGTTCTCCACGAAGGCTAGTTTGTCCTAATGCTTGATCCAAGAGTTCTCTTCTCTTCTAAATTGGGTTCAAAATTTCAAGACTACAGAGTTGAATATTAATAGTCGTAAACTCGTAATTGAGTGTGCTAGTTATAAAATTATAAAATATAATAAAATATTAGGAGCCAACAGAGTGAGGTCACTACTTTAGAGTTTTGCCCGCAACCAGTGGACAGTTTGTAAGTAGGTAAGGATTAATATGTTCCAGTTCAGCAGCACAGAAATTGAAATAAATCTGAAAATATTAAATTGTAAAGAACAATAGTTTTCATTAGAAACTCCAAAACAACAGTAATAGTTGATTGTCCAGGAATTTATCGTCCATTTCAAGTTGACATTTCTCATTAAAGTATATTTTCACTTTGGCAGTATCTTTCACAAAATTCTTCGCCAAAGTTAGATTTTCCTTGAATATAAGTCTTTTTAAAAGACGTGTGTATCTTTTTCCCCTGGCGATAACCAGTTAATTGGATGGAACTCCCGGCCTACTTTCTCGAAAACAGTTAGCGTTTCAATAAATCTACAATCTACGACGTTGATAACATTCTCTGGCTGGTACCACGTAAATCCGATAAAATTCCCCAAAACCCCTAATGAACTGTATTTTGTCCGTGAGGAATTCTACATCATTAATGGGTAGAAGTGCCAACTCCTGGTGAACGAACTATATTCATTCGTTAATTGCATTAATTATTTACACTAGTTAAATAGTGCAGCAAACAGTATTACAAACAAAATCACTCATATAACAGTACAGTTTTTTTTAATTATTATTTTTATCCAACATATTCGAATTCTTATGAAATGGTTCCAACAGTTTGGACAGGCGAGCGATCAAAAGTTTAGGTCTCTTAATTTTGACAGGGTTCCCACGGTCCTTGAGAATTTTAAAATGTGGTAATAAAAATAAAAGAAATTTTGACATTTTCATTTCTGTGTAGCCACCACTAAAAGATGTTTTCTAAAAAATATATATATTCACGAAAATTTCAGCAACTTACTATGAAAAAGCATATTAAAACAAAAAAATATATTATAGCTCCACCCTAAATTTACTACCACTTTTTAAATTTTTCAAGGACCGCGGGAACCCTGTTTGATTATATTTTTTGCGTCTTTCGTAATATCTCGAGGAATTTTCAAGCTTATCGAAACATTTTAATGCACATTTATTAAATTCCTTTATCCATGTAGAAAATAACTTATATGAGAATGCGTTTTAAAAATATCTGAATTTTAAGACATCTAAATTATTAAATCGTTTTAAGGAAAGTATTTTTTAAATATATAAAATATAATATATAGCTTCCTTTTTCTTGAGAGATGTTGAAAAATAAATAATGTTCATTAAGTTTTTTCAAAATTTGGAAACTACCGTTTCAGAAAAAAGAAAATTTTTATAAAGTATTTTAAATTGTATAATTGCAATTGTATGATTGCAAGCAAACTAGCTGAATAAGTATATCTACTACCAATAAATTTGGCTGGTGGATACTGAAAAAGAGAAAATATTAATAACGTTAATTTCATTAATGTGCTTCAAATGAGTTATTTTTCTTTAAGTAGTGATAGTAATGAATAATTAAAAGGACTCCTTGCGAGTTCAGAAGAAAGGTTTATAAGTATTCTTCTTTTATATCTGAAAATTTTTTTCTTCTTGCATCGTTCTTGAATAGGCTTCTCAGCAATTAAAAAGTAGCTCAATTGACAATATAAATTATGACAACAATATATAATTATGTCTCTCTGAAAGTTCTGTGAGTGAAATGTCACGTATCATTTTCAAATAAGCAAAAGAAGCTTTTATGCACGTTATAATGAATTGCAAAAACACTTTTTTTATTATTTTTTAATGCATTAGATTTTTAAACGTTATTATGGATATTTATTCGTCGCTGTTTTTAAATTCGATATCGGTTTCACTCTACAAGTTACAGTTTGTATGAAATTTAACAATATATTTCTAAGCAGAATTTTTTTTATAAGTTAATTTGAGTGACTACTTACAGTTCCCACCTCTCTATTACGTAGAAAGTGATTGGAAGAAGGAGATATACATTTAAGTTTATGATACGATTACGTTACGTTTGCTTGTAATGGGAAAAATAATCGATATGAATTTTTCAAATGCAAACAAATGTTGTTATCTCTTAGGAACCATTTTCCCCCCAGAAGTCATGTTCCTTACACAAGATATGCAGAAACAACGCCACAGGCAACTAAAATGTAAAAAGTGGTAGAAATTCTATTTATTTATTATCTCTTCAATTATTCAATGACTTCTATGACTTGCATATCAATTTGTTCATATTAAAGGAAAATCATTCTCGAAATTCATTTTTAATTATAAATAATAAATAACAACTGAAGCGATCTTAATAATTCAATGCCTAAGTCTTAAATTTGCATAAATTAATTTCAATAATTAATAAGTGCAGCAGACAATATTTTATGCAAAAAATCATTTAACGAAATGTAACACCACACAAAATTTAAA
>NC_092209.1:23107715-23113704 GCF_043381705.1 Parasteatoda tepidariorum | reverse complement strand
TAAATTGATTTTTCATACGAATAGTAATCTCAATGTAACGAAATAATATTTGTTTATGTTGAAAATTCGTAATATCGGTATAACGAATTTTCATTATTGCGTAGAAATAGCTTCGGTCCCATGGAATTCGCTAAAACGGGATCCGACTGTATAACTAAATAGTTTTATTTTGAACAAAGTAATGGTGAATTAAATAAATCAAACAACTACAACTCCGCCCACAAATAAACTGCTAAAGAATTACTTTGATTACCAGTTTTATCTTTTCACCCTGATTGAAACGGTTTTATCCTGGCACGTATTTGTGACAGTCGGCGCGAAAGTTTTAAAGAATAAAAAGTTTTTCGTTGTACATTAATGATATAGATTATACTCATGAATTTTTCACTTCTCATTCTCATCATCTACCAGCCAAATTTATTGCTAGAAGATAGTTTCAGTGAAATGATTTACAAATGAATTCATATTGCAAAACACAGAAAAATAAAATTTTTTATTAATTATATTCAATATTCTAAAACGGTAGTTTTAAAATTTTGAGCAACCTCAAACAATATTATTTATTTCTCACCATCTCTCAGGTAAAAGCAACCTGAATATCTGAATAGAATTTTTTTTTTTTTAAAAAAGATATTTATTTAAAAGGCTCATTAAAAAATATAAATTCATTTTAAATTTATAGTAAAAAATTATTTAGTTGAAAAGATAATCTTTCATCTAATTTTAATTTTATCTTAACTTTATTCAACATGTAATATTCTATTTTAAATCTCAAACTAGCTATATTCTATGTTATTTTTTATTTATGATAAAACAAAGGTGTGATTTTGCTCAGTTTTTTTTGCATAGCAATACCTGAATAATTAAATATTTTCTTTCCTAATTTGATAAAACAGTTACCTGAATCTCTGCTTCAATTGTGAAAGTCTATATTTAGTTCAATAAAAACTAAACTTTTCTGTATTTAGATCATCAGGCACAGAAATATTTCTAATGAAATCTCTCTATATTCTTGAAAGCTTATTCGGAAGATCTTCTATTCCATTTTAATGCATTATATCATAAAATAAATATTTATTACAATTAAAATCACACAGTAAAGAACGTGTAACTAAAGAACTTTTTTAAGAGATAATGATTATTTCTTTTATTCAAGTGCAAATTAACTGATTTTAAATGTCCATAATTTATTTTCAATGTTACTGTTTTTAACAATTTCTTAACACAAGGATTATGGACGTTTCTTATTATATCTATCTCTACGAACAATTTGACGCATGAACGAACGCTTATAACAGCACTTACAGAGAAGCCAACTTGTTTCGCTTTGTAAAAAAAAAAATTCTACTAATATCGAAATTAAAACTATATTTAGTTAGGTTCATTTTTTGTAATATATGACTTATTGAAAATATCATAAGAAATGAAACATTATTATTCTTACCACGTAGTGACGCTTTTAAAGAGTGGGCGAAGTTATCCTAATTCCATAAGTTTTACTCTTTAATTCGCTACCAATTTATTCAAATTTTTCAGAAAGCTGAGCAGTTTTTAAACCTGGTTTACAATTAACCGTGAATGCCGCGAATGATTTTAATTTAAATATAAAAAACCAGAATTGTAAGTCATAGTAGTAGTGAAAAAAAATTAGTAATAAATAAATAAAATTTCTACCAATTTTTACATTTTTTGCCTTCTGTGGTTAACTGCATATCTTCTGTAGGGAACACGACTTTACGTTAAATAGTTCCTATGAATTACATAATAATATTTGTGTTGGAAATAATAATATAGATTATTTTTCCATAACAAACAAAACGTATACATACCTGCCAACTTTTGATCCGTTACATTATCATACCTACCAACTTTTAATCCTTTCAAGGATGATTTTCGCAAGTGGTAGTCAAATGGAATATAAATTGCAATTATAAGCAGAAAAATACTGTGAAATTTGAGCCAGCTTTTGTATCATTCATCAACAGCGTTGCATTTTAATATATAAACTTATTTTTTTTAAAAAATAGTGGTGGATTAAAAGAATTATAAATTGAGTTTATAAATGCAAGGAATATATAGAAAGCATACATTTTACTACCACTTTAAATATAGAAATAAAATTTTACGCCAAATGCGTAAAAGTTGGCAGCTATGCATTATGTTTTTACTCAGTGGTAGTGGAATAGAATTAAAATTTCAATTGTGAGCAAAAAAATGTCGCGATATTTTTCAAGGCTTTAGCTGATAACAATGGAAAATAACACATATTATTAAATATGCTTAATTTTTTTTAAGAATCGTGGTGATTAAAATCATTTAAAAAAAAAGTTAATTAAAGAAAAAAGTAGTATATGTTAACTACCACTTTAAATATAAAAATAAAATTTTGCGCCAAATGCGTGAAAGTTAGCAGGGATATGTATAGCATCGTACGCCAAAATGTATTATCACTTTTAACTTTACTCTTACGAATTAGCAAAGAGATAGCAACTTGTAATATTCATTTGAATTAAATTTTAAAAAATCATTGGTAGATACTTATTATTAAATTGCATTAAAACTATTTCTCGTAGAGACATACAAATCGCGGAATTGAAATCTGCGATGCATAAATATCCAAAAATTTCGTTCAGAAAACTAATATGTTCGAAAATAAAATATGTGTAATTCAGTAGGGCAAGATTAAAGGCACCTTTTGCATGTTTGAAAATGGTACGTGTTTCTACGTGGACCGAATTTTCAGACAGACGAAACTAAAAATAGTTGTGTTTATATTTGAATGTTCATTGCTTTTCTCTAAAAACTCTATGTCCTTTCTTCTGTGTGATTGTAACCCCAACGCCTCCCATAACTGAAAGCCTCCACTCGGTTATTTATGGGTAGTTTGATCAGACCACTGTGAAGCTGTTTTTTTGTATAGGTACTTGTTTGAAAGAATTTTATAACTGTGTACAAAATGTTTCGATGAGCTTGAATATTTCTCAAGATATTGCGAAAGACGTAAAAAGTAAAATCAAAATTAAGACAACTAAACTTTTGATCGTTCGCCTGCTCAAACTATATGAATGCTAATTATATATAAGCCTGTAATAAATCATTATTTATTTTTTATTTTTAAAAAAAAACTGTACATATCCAGGTTTGCCACGGTTGACTAAAATTGCAAAAAGTGGTGACGATTAAAATGAATTAATTATAGTAAAATATATTAAAATTTGCAAATTTTTATAGCATATTTCTTTTAAATTATTAGCAATGCCAACTTACTTCGCTTCGCTTCGCTTCGCGAAAAAAAAATCCAGTAATATCGAAATCAAAGTTATATTTAGCTTAGTTTTTTTCATTTTTTGTAATCTGAAATATTTAAAATATCATATGAAATACAACATTATTATTGTTAACACGTGGTGACACTTTTAAACAGTTGCGTAATTGTTCAAATCCCTACCAATTTATTAAAAGTTTGCAGAAAGCGGAACAATTGTTATTTCTTGTTTACTGTAGAAAGTAGGTTCCGAGTAAGATTTTCCTTTAAATGTGTACAAGTTGATATGTAGTATTGAATAATTAAAGAATAGTGTTATTGCATAATTAAAAAGATAATGAATAAATAAATTTTTTACAACTATTTTACATTTTCGCTGCCTATGGCGTCTACGCATTTGTTGTGTAAGGAACACGACCTCAGTGTGATAAATATTTATTATATTTGTTTCAAGAGGAAAAAATTAATATCGATTATTTTTTCCATTACAAACAAACTTAATGTATCGCTTCATAAATGTTTGCTCTCCTTCTACCCTCACTTTCTACATAGGAGAGAGGTGGGAACTCTTAGTAGTCACTGAAATTAAATTTTTAAAAAATGCTGCATAGAAATATAATATTAAATTGCATAAAAACTGTAGCTTGTAGAGTGAAAACGATATCGAATTTGACAACAGCGGCGAAGAAATATCCGTAATTACGTTTAAAAAAGTAATGCATTAGAAAATATTTAAAAAAATTGTGCAATTCGTTATAACGTTAATAATGGCCTCTTTCATATATTAGAAAATGATAAGTGTTTTTTCACACAGACAAAATTATATATTGTTGTGTTTATAATTAAGCCACTTTTTAATTCTTGAGAAGCCTATTCAAGAGCGTTTGAAGAACAGAAACAAACTTCAGATCTAAAAGAAGAATGCTTATCAACCTTTCTTCTGAACTCACAAGAAGCACTTTTTATAATTAAATACTATCATAACTTAAAAAGAATCAAGTTTTTCGAAGCACATCAATGAAACAGACTATATTCATGAATTTTTCTCTCTCAGTATCCACCAGCCAAATGTATTGCTAGAAGATACCTTTAGTAAGCAATGACACAACTTCAGTATCGCTAAGTAAAACGAAAAAGTAAAAGCTATATTAAATATATTCTATATTTTAAAACGGTAGTGTCAAACGTTTGAACAACCTCAGAGAATATTATTTATTTCGCAACATCTCTCAAGTGAAAGTAACCTGTATATTTTATTTTATTTATTTCAAATTACTTTCCTTAAAATGATTTAATAATTTATTTGTCTTATCACCAGGAAAACGTATTGCTATTAGATATGTTCATCAATTAAGTGAATTATAACTTGTTGTAAGATAAGATATTTTAAATTTAAAATTATTTCTTAAATAAATATATTCTTTTTTCAGAAACGGCAGCTTCAAAATTATTATTTTTTATTTAAAATTACGTTTCTTAAAATGATTTAATTGTTTATGTACTACCAAATATTTTTAAAACGTAATCGCAAATATAATAATAAATTATAAATAATTATTTAAAGCTATTTTTGCATAGATACTTGGATAACAATTTTTATAACTGTGTGCAAATTGTTTCGATGAGCTTGAAAATTCCTCGAGATTTTGCGTAAGATGCAAAAAGTAAAATCAAAATTGAGGGATCTAATTTTTTGATGGCTCGCATGTCCAAACTATCGGAACCATTTTCACAGAATTCAAATTTGTCGGGATCGAAAATTATTAAAAAACTGTGTGGTTATATGAATGATTTTGTTTTCTTAAAATATTGTCTGCAGCACTATTAACTAGAGCAATTAATTAATGCAATTAACTAATGAATGTTTCAGTTTCGGCCCTTGAGTCATTAAAATCTGTTCTTAGGCCTAATTCTGATCATTAGTTCATACACTATTTAGAGTTTTTATTTTTCTGCAACGGAGATACAATAAGATATAGTTCAAATTAAACACTTTAAGCCATAAATGCTAATTATAAGCTTGTAATAAATTATTATTTGTTACTAGATTTGAATTTTTTTTATATATAAAAGTATGCATATCCAGGTTTGCCACGGGTGAATAAAATTACAAAAACTGGTCATGATTAAAATTTAGAATTTTAACAAAAGATATTAAAATTTGCAAATTTTTATAGATAATTTTTTAGATCATTAACTATGTTAACTTGCTACACTTTGTAAAAAAAAATATTTTCAAATAAAATATTTTCAAATAAAATTGAAATTAAAACTATTTTCAGTTAAGTTTTTTTTTTGTAATATATGACTTATTGTAAATATCATAAGAAATGCAACATTATTATTGTTATCACGTCGGGACACTTTTAAAAAATGAGCGAAAATATTCTAATTCCACGTGTTTCACTCTTCAAATCACTGTTAATTTATTAGAATTTCGCAGAAAGCGGAGCAGTTGTTATTTCTAGTTTACTAAACTGAGTTCTGAGAATGATTCTCCTTTAAATATGAACAAGCTATGTAAATCATAGAGTCATTGAATAATTAAAAACACAATGAATATATGGGTCATTCTCACGAAAACTGTCATTTTTCAGTTCATAAAATCCCAAAAAAGTAAAGTGAATAAAAGGCTCTGAAACTTTTTATATTAATAGAAATATGTAATGGCATTATAAAAAAAGTATATATCCTATAAATTATACTTAATATTTAAATTAATTA
>NC_092209.1:23084829-23106580 GCF_043381705.1 Parasteatoda tepidariorum | reverse complement strand
TTGATCACCACTATTCTTACAAAAATTAAGCACATATATTAATATGCGTTACTATCATGGTTGTCAACTTAAGTTTTCTCAAATACAACGTATTTGTTTGCTTAAAATAGAAGTTTTAATTCCATTTTAATACCACTGAGAAAAATGATAATGGAAGGGATTAAAAGTTGGCAGTTCTGTAAACGTAAATGTATTATCTCCTTCTTACAACCACTTTCCACGAAGTAGAGAGGTGGGAAAGCTTCTCTTCTAATAATTTTTTTTAAAATTCTGCATAGAAATATATTATTAAATTGCATAAAAACTATAGCATGTAGAGTGAAACCGATATCGGATTTGAAAACAGCGACGAAGAAATATTCATAATTACGTTCAAAAACCTAATGATTAGAAAATATTTTAAAAAAATTGTGTAATTCACTATAACGTGAATAAAGGCTACTTTTGCATATTTAAAAATGATACTTGTTTTTTCACGAACATAAAAACGAACTTGTTTTTTTTTTACTTATCAAGCTTTTTTCTGAACTCACAAGAAGTCCTTTTTATTATTAATTACTATCACAACTTAAAGAAAAAAAAGACTTTTTTAAATAATTTTAATGAAGTAGATTATATTCATGAATTTTTCTCTTTTTGATTCTCAGTACCCACCAGCCTAATGTATTGCTATTAGATAAGATTACTAAATAGTCGTATTAAGATTAAATGTCAGATTAGAGATTTTAAATTTAAAATCATTTGTTAAAAATATTCTTTTCTCTGAAACGGCAGTTTCAAAATTTTGAACTACCGCAGTGAATATTATTTATTTATTAACATCTCTCAAGTAAAAGGAAGCTGAATATTTCATTTCATTTATTTAAAATTACATTCCTTAAAATTCAAATATTTTAAAAACGTATACACAAAGATTTATAATAAATAATTATTTAAAGCTATCTTTTGCATAGTAGATACTAGGATAAAAGAATTATTTGTTTCGATGAGCTTAAAAATTCCTCGAGATATTGAGAAACCCAAAAAGTAAAGTTTAAATTAAGAGAACTAAACTTTTGATAGCTTGCCTGTCCAAACTATTAAAACCATTTCGTCAAAATTCGAATTTGTTGAAAAAAAAAATTATTTTAAATAATGCACGGTTATACGAGTGATTTTGTTTTTTAAAATACTGCCTGCTGCATTAATTAACTTGTTGAAATAATTAATGCAATTAACAAATGAATATTTAAGTTTCGGCATTTGAATCATTAAAATCTGTTCTTAGGACTAATTTCGATCATTATTTCATTCGCTATTCAGAGCTTTTATTTTTTTGTGACGAAAACGAGATACAATCAAGATAAAGTTAATATTACTCACTGTACGCAACGAATGCTAATTATAAGCCTCTAATGAATTATTCTTTATTACTTAATTTGATCTTTTTTAAAGAAACTATGCATATCCTAGGTTTGCCCAAGGGGCACTAAAACTGCAAAAAGTGGTGACGATTAAAATCTAGAATTTTTATAAAAGATATTAAAATTTGCAAAATTTTATAGCATATTTTTTTAAATTATTAGAAATGCCAACTTGCTTCGCTATGTTAAAAAAAAAAGAAAACAAATTAGTGATATCGAAATTAAAGTTATTTTTAGCTTAGTTTTTTTTTCTTTTTTCAATTTTTGCAATCTGAAATATTTAAAATATCATAAGAAATACAACATTATTATTGTTATCAGGAGGTGACACTTTTAAAGAATGAGCGCAGTTTTCTAATTCCACATGTTTCACTCTTCAAATCACTACCAATTTATTAGAATTTGGCAGAAAGCGGAGCAATTGGTATTTCTGTCTTACTATTGAAAGCGGATTCCAAGAATGATTTTCCTTTAAATATGAACAAGTTTTTATGTAAGTCATAGTGTTATTGAATAATTAAAAAGATAATGAATAAAAAAAATTTCTACCATTTTTTACATTTTAGTTGCCTGTGGCATCTATGTTGTGAGAGGAACACGACTGCAGTGTGATAAATAGTTATTATGAATTAATTATATTTGTTTGTAATGGAAAAAATTCAGATCAAGTATTTTTCCATTGCAAACAAACGTAATGTATCGCATCATAAATGTATTATCTCCTTCTTCCTACCACTTTCTACGCAGATGAGAGGTGGGAACTCTTCGCAGTTATTGAAATTAAATTTTTTAAAAATTCTGCATAGAAATATATTATTTGATTGCATAAAAACTATAGCTTGTAGAATGAAACCGATACCAAATTTAAAAACAGCGACGAAGAAATATCCATAATTGCGTTCAAAAAGTTAATGCATTAGAAAATTTTAAAAAAATTCGCAGTTCATTATATCGTTAATAATGGCTTCGTTTGCATATTTGAAAATGATACGTGTTTTTTCACGCACAGAACTTTCAGACAGACGTAATTATATATTGTTGTGTTTATAATTAAGTCACTTTTTAATTGTTGAGAAGCCTATACAAGAGCGATTCAAGAACAGAAAAAAAGCAGAAATATAAAAACAGCTGAAAGCAGAATACTTATCAACCTTTCTTCTGAACTCACAGGAAGTCCTTTTTATCACTAATTAGTATCATAACTTAACCCGTTGGGAACGGTTGTTCAGAAAAGCATTCGTACAAAATCAGAATCAAGTTGTAATTAAATAATAAAAGGTAACTTAAATTTAGTCTTTGCTAATTTGACAGACTTACTTTTACTTTAATTATTTTCAGCTTAATCATATATATATTCAATGTTATTTCAAAGTGTAACTGAACAGTTTTATTTTGAACAAAGTAATGGTGAATTAAATAAATCAAACAATTACTCTATAACAAAAGAATCGACGCACCAAGAAGGAATTGTCCGATTGAAACGAAAATTGGTGGATAAAAAGACAATGTACAGAATAGTAAATGATTAAAATTTCAGAACAATTGAATAATTTATTGCAGAGTTATAGTAACAAGTTCAATAAGGTGTTGACCCGCCTCTAGCCTGGATACAAGCTGCCACACGGCGTGGCATAGACCGATAAAGCTCCCGGATGNTTTTTTTTTTTTTTTTTTTTTTTTTTTTTTTTTTTTTTTTTTTTTTTTTTTTTTTTTTTTTTTTTTTTTGAAGCAAAAAAACTTTGCATATCCAGATTTTCCACGGGTGACTAAAATTGCAAAAAGTGGTGACGATTAAAAATTAGAATATTTAAAAAAGATATTAAAATGAGCATTTTTATTTAGATTATAGATCAGATGTGGCATATTTTGTTTAGATCACCAGAGATGCCAACTTACTTCGCTTTTTAAAAAAATATTTTCTTGCAATATCGAAATTAAAGTTATATTTAGTTTATTATTTTCTCTTTAGTTTTTGTAATTTTATTTATTGAAAATATGATAAGAAATGCATTGTTATCCAGGGCTAAAGAGAATAGAAGGGCTGGTTCACTCCTTTGAAGTAACTCTCGCGGCGCCAATCCTCCGATTTTCTCTAGTGACGTCACTTCGGCGCAAAGCTCGCACTTTTACTTCAAGAGCGGAGCGTTCGGCCTTACTAGCTCTAACTAATATTAGATCATTTCTTTTTGCGAGATATTCTAAGACATTTGTTATGTTCTATAATGACTTTCCTCAGTTTTTGCAGTGAATTTACAAGAATTTAAAACTATCATCGAAATGCCAGTTTGCGCTATTGCAACTTGCAAAAATTCTGATACAAAAACAAAAGGAAAAAAAAATAATTTTCCGCGTCTTCCCTAAAGTAAATGAACAACTATGTAAAGAATGGATTCCGAAATGACACAGTTAATATTAAACAGCAATACGTTTATTCTGTCGTTAAGAACTCTTATAAAAATTCATTATCTAAATAGAAACCGCCTCGTTACTTCAAAAGGAAAGGCAAGTGAAAAGAATTAAAAAATGGATAAAGTCAAAGAGAATTAAAATGTAAATAAGAAGTATAAATAAAATATATAGTATATAGTAAATATAGTAAATTCTCCTAATTTCATAACATATTTTTTAATATAGTTATTCTAAATATTTATGATTTTTTTAAAAATTATATTCTCTTCAATTTAAATATCCATAAATTATATCATCGTAAATTTAAATATCTATAAACAATTGTAAAATTTTTAATGTCATTTTGAACCTAAATTATTATTTTGTTTCAGCAATTAGCGTTTAAGGTTGATGTTTCCTAATGACCAAGTATGAACAAATTGCTATTAACGACATATTTTAAAATCAGGGATTCTAAATTTAACTCAACTTATCGTTATAAAAGAATGTGTAGATAAAAAAAGTGTCGCTATATGCTTTCATTTTTCTTAATAATTAAAGTTAAAACTGAACTTTTTAAATTAAAGTATTTATAGTGTCATTTTCGCCAACTAGTAAAACATTTTTTAAGTTTAAAATGGTTTTTTTTCCTTAAATATAATAACCAAGAAAGTTTTTTTGAACTATGTTTATGAACGGAAATAAGGTGTTAATTACATAAAGTTTGAAAGCTAATAACCAGAAAAAGTCTAACTTATTTTTACAAAGAGAAAGATGCAAAGTTATCATATCTTTGCTTGCGATCTCCGAGATCTGTGGACACAGTGACGTCATGAGGAGGGAAATAGTAGCTTCAGCTCTAAGAGCGGAGTGAACTAGCCCTTCTATTCTCCTTAGCCGTGATTGTTATCACGTTTTTTGACGCTTTGAAAGGGAGGGCGTTACTATTCTAATTATGTAAGAATTACTCTTCAATTTGCTGCCAATTTATTAAAATTTTGCAGAAAGCAGAGCAGTTTGTTATTTCTGGTTTACTATAGAAAGTAACAATATCAAGAGCGGGGTGATCTCTGTAAACTTTACTGGGATGCCAGACATCACATGAACTCTCTGAAAAGACTACTCCTCATTCTTCACTGTATATATATTTTCTTCTTACTTTAATTTTATCTATGTGTTCTTTTTGCGTTAATATGCGTTTGTCATGTGTTTTCGTTGTTTGTTATTATAATTTTGTTCCTTTTTACTCCTTGTTTATGTCAACTTAAAGTTGAACATTGTATATGGATTAACATTTCCAATAAAGCCATATGTAACAACTCAACTATTGAAAGTGAATTCCGCGAAAGGTTGTCCTTTAAATATGAACAACTTGAAATGTAAGTCATAGTAGAGTTGAACAATTAAAGAGTAATATATATATAAATAAAATTAAATAAAATTTCCACCACTTTTTACATTTATAGTCGCCTGTATTGACCTGCAAATCTTGTGTAAAGAACACGACATTACGTTTATTGGTTTCTATAAATTATATAATAATATTTGTTTGCAATGGAAAAAATAATATAGATTGTCTTCCTATTACAGACATACATAACGTATCCATCATAAACTCAAATGTATTTTTTACCACTTACTACGTAGAAGAGAGTTGGGAACTTTTCATATCTTTTCACATTAAATTTTATAATACCCTGGTTAGATATTTATTATTAAATTACATTAAAACTGTATCTTGTAGAGTAATACCAATTGCGGATTTGAATGCATCAACGCAAAAATATTCAAAAATTTCGTTTACACACACACAAAAAACTATTACGTTAGAAAATATGAAAAAGTTTGTAATTCATTATGGTGTGAGTAAAGGAACTTACTGAATGTTTGAAAATGGTACGTGTTTCTTCGAGGACAAAACTTTCAGACAGACCAAATTATAAATAGTTGTGTTTATATTATTGAATCACTTCTTAATTGTTGGGAAATCTGTTCAAAAGCTAAACGCAACAACGAAATAAATTTTCCAATCTAAATGAATACTTTTCAACACTTTTTCTAAACCTGGAATAAGTCTTTTTTACTACTAATTACTACCTTACTTAAAACAAAAACTTTTGAACATTTTCAATGAAATAGAGTATAACCAGGAATATATATATTTTTTTTATCTTAGCATAGATGCCAACTTGCTCCTGACAGCATATATATATTCTAAAGTGGCAGTTTATCAATTGTGATTCTTGGTCTAATAAATTCAATTTAGTAGATTTTTATCCACCACTTTTTCTAAATAATTCGTAGGCTTATGAAATTTACCACTTCATATTACTTATGACAAGCTATATCTTATAAAACGAAACAATAATAGACAAATAATTGCAAAATTTAGTTTATAGTTATTTACGGTTTTTTTAAAAATTATTTTGGTTGCCTGGTGCAGTTGCTATCTCTACTAAAGTACCCACCAGCCAAATATAGTGCTAGCGGATTCATTCAATAGACTTCGTTTTGAATACAATGACTTGTAAACATTATCGAAACGTTAAAATCAATTATAAATATATTTTATTTTTTAAAGTGGTATTTCGTAAAATTAGAAATATTTCATGATGAATATTATTTATATGACCACATGTGTCACGTAAAGAGAATGCTGCAGTCAATGAGCCTGAACACAAATGAGCTCTCTAGAAAGTGCGAAATTCATGTTCCACTTCTGTTGATATTGATTTTTTATTTTTAGAAAAAAATTAAGCAACACCTACGAATTAAACATTTCGAAAGCGTTAAAATGTCTAGATCACAAACTTTGAGCCTGACAGCTTACTTTGAAGGTCTATGCCTAAATAGTCACTGCTGTCCCCTATCCCATTTAAATCAAATGTTACGAATGATATAATAAAAATATTGTAAATAATTTTATAAATAGTGTACCAAAAAAGTGTTGTCGTTCTTTGTTTAGATCATTTGAATTGCATACTTTATATTTTTAAACTGACTCGCCATTTAAATGAAATTAAAGTAGAAATGCCGTGGGGCACAATAAATTTAAAAACAGGTAATTTATAAATTGCAAAGATGTATTAAAAGTGATTAAAATTAGCAAATCTTTTGACTAATTTTATCTGTTTGCTGTTGCATGGCCATTCAAGGATTTCACATATCAAAAGGAGCTGGAAACTTGAGCCATACATGACTCAAGTCAATTCATGTCTGCCGTGAATTATTTCCATTCACTCTGCCCATAAATCAGAGATGCCTACTTACTCCGGACAGTATATAAATATTTTTGAGTAGTATTCTCTTATTGTACAATTCTTTGTTTAATAAATTATATAGTTTTCTTACTCATCACTAATTCTAAATAATTTATATGCTTAAGTCTTATGCTACACTTGTAGTGTGATGCAGAGATGCCAACTGCTCCGGACACGCCAAAATAACTTTAAAAAAAAGTAAGAAACAACGAAGTAAATTCTGCAAATAATTGACTAGTTTTGCTGGCTTTTTAAAACATAGAGCATGACATAAGTACTGTAAAATGGGGAATTAATAAGCCTACGAATTATATAGAAATAGTGGCGGATAAGAGTCTGATAAATTGAATTCATTAAACCAATAATCTCATTTGATAAACTACCACTTTAAGATATATATTTCCTGTCCGGAGCAAGTTGGCAGGTCTGGTAATGTTTAGCGAGAATCGTTATGTTTTTCTCTCACGATATTACTATTTTATTCCCAAACTGCGAGTCAGAGGTATGATGTAGTCTATTCCTGTATTAAGATTTATTGTTAAAATTATGATATTGAATATTTATATAAATAAATATTGGTCTCAAATAAAGACTGTTTTATAAAAAAGAACAAAATGCGCATTTCTTTTTTCAATTTTATTCTTTACCATTTTCATGTAATTCCAGCTCCTCTTTGATCTATCACTATCACACTATCAGGAAAGAAAGAATTAATCTAAATATTAGCCAATGGTATCCATTGAAAACAAAAAAAAATGATTCTCAACATCGAAGAAAAATATTTTCATAATTAATAATACATCAAAATTGAAGAAAGGTAAACAAATGGGATGAATATGATGAAAGAACTACCAAATGTATCTTTGTGTTATGATTGAGAAAAATAAGTAAACAAAAAAGTGGTTAGATCAGTTGATACTTATCAAAAATATGGAGTTTGTGGAGGTAAAGTTCCTGATTAAAATATAAATTGGACTCATTGAGATACTAAGAAGCCTCAAAATTAAAAAATTGAAAAATTCAAGGGATATAAGCCAATTTGAAATAAACTTTAGGGGATATTTTTAATTGTTAGTTTGTTTTCAAATTTAAAAGAAAAATATATATGTATATCGAAAGTATCAAGCAATTATTAAAATTCTTGACTATTTTTAGACGCATGAGTAAAAATGAAAACAGTTACATTTTTATTTCATTTGTAGTTATTCTTTTGCGTTTAACTAATATTAGGAAATTTCACAATCACTTATAAAAGATTTTATTCTGTGATGCCACTGGCGTTTAAGAATGTAAAAAGTAAATTCAATTCATTTTAGTTTCTTTAGAATATGTTTAATTATACATCGTAACTACCACTATGACTTACATTTCAAATTATTCATATGTAAATCAAATATCAAGACTATCGTCTCAGTGAAAGCCACCCAACAGACTGCGAAAAGCTAACTGACTTATTTTAACTTTTTATTTTATTTCATGATGTATGAGATATGGGCCTTCCACGCTACCCAGTTGCCCAATTTTATATAAATAAAGAAAGATAGACCTCTCATCACATTCCCTTTCGATTATAAACTGAAAAAAATTGCAATTTTTTATCTACTATACCTTGCTGGTGTTGAGTAAGCATAACACCTCTCAGTGCTTTGAAACTCGCCTTCATCAGAGTAAAAATAGGTCATTTGTGTCCAAAATTAATTCAATAGTTTCTTGTATCCTCCTTTTTTTTTTTTAAAATTCAGCCACTTAACCGGTTAACGCCCAGCGTCATATATATAGGACAGTTCCTTTTTTCAAAGACATTCATTGTGGTGGGAAACTTTTTTCAGCATTTTCATTTATCTGGGTGAATTAAAAGATTCTCAGATATCACAATGATTTAGTTATTTCTGATTAGATCTAGATTTATAAGGAGCAAGTACTTTTTGAAGCAAAAACCTGCACCACCAGCAATTTTAACTCACTCCTAGATATTGAATTAATTGACGACAACACTAAATTTAGCCCAATCACTGCCTTTTTCCTTAGGGATATGACGTTGCCCTAGCACACGAAAGACACTCTCGATTTTTGGTGCTAAGCACCACCTTTTCCCCCCATCTCCACTCCACCTCACTACTCCTCATCATCGATTTACTACTACAGATTAATCGGTTAATGCCGCTTCCCGGCAGCGCACCGAGATTTATATGATTTCTACCATTCTACAAGTACTTGTTGATCTATCAATGACTTTTTGAATGTCCTTTAGTAGAAAAAACAGTTAATTTCGATAATATATTATACCACTTTTTCCATAAAACCACTTTTTGTATCATTTCAATAAATAAAGTAGGGACAAAACGAGTTAATTTAAGATTAAGTTTTATTATATTGATATATTTTGCACCATCCTAGTATTTCTTGGATACAAATACTTTGTTTTTTTGAAATAAATTTCAACAATAAGCTAATTGATTTATTAACCTCTATCTTCCTAAGAAGAAAAACTGCTTTGTGTGATTTGATCATTATATAAATTCATACACCACTGCTTGCATATTTTGCCTTAGTATGAAAATTATAATTAAAATTGCAAATATTAAATTCATTTGCTTAAAAGTTATTAAGATATTTACAAAATATTATTTTACAGACTTTACTGCAACAGATTTTGCTTGTGTATTTGTATATTTTCTATTAAATTGGAAAAATATTGGAGAGTAAAATTACGAAAATAGCATATTTTTTGGTATATTTGTTTAGCAATGTGACCTTAATGAATTGTTAAAAGAGAAACATTGTTAGAGATTTGAAGAGCTTTTACAATATTTTCGAATTTCATTATAACTAGTAAACAAGTTCCGATACAATGCCATAACACTCTACCCATTAATGAAGTAGAATTCCTCGCGGACGAAATACAGATCATTAGAGGTTTTGTGGAATTTCATCGGATTCACGTGCTACAACCCAGAGAATGTTATCAATGTCGTAGATTGCAGATTTATTGAAACACTAACTGTTTTCGAGAAAGTAGGCCGGGACTTCCATCCAATTTACTGGTTATCCCCAGGGGGAAAAAGACACACGCGTCTTTTAGAAAGACTTATATTCCTTGGAAAATCTAACTTTGCCGAAGAATTTTGTGAAAGATACTGCCAAAGTGAAAATATATTCCTTAATGAGAAAATGTCACCATAAAATGGACGACTGATTCCTGGACAATAAACAATTACTGTTGTTTTGGAGATTCTGATGAAATCTATTTTTCTTTAGAGTTTAATATTTCCAGATTTATTTCAATATCTGTGCTGAACTGGAACAGTTTAATCCTTAACTATTAACAAAATGCCCGCTGGTCTCGGGCAAAAATGTTAAGTAGTGGCCTCTCTAAGTTGGCTCCTAATACTTTATTTTATAGTTTTATAACTAGCGTTGAACAGCACACTCTATTATGAGTTTACGACTATTAATATTCAACTCTGTAGTCTTGTAATTTTGAACCCAATTTAGAAGACAAGAGAACTCACGGATTAAGCATTAGGACAAATTTGCTTTCTTGGAGGAATTTTTGATGGATCTAACCAGCATTCGCGTTGCATGGATTTGAAAACCATGAAAACCACGGTTAGCCCGATGTCAAAGGGATGGCATGATTCATCGACCACTGAGGACATTTTACATCAGCACTGTGGCTTGCTCAAGCAGGGAGCAGAATTCGGGGATTCGAAATTTGATTATTGCATTGGGAGGTTAACGCTCTATCCTCTGAACCATCTCTACTCGAAATAAAAATTCACTCCTACTAGCGTAAATTCTCAATAGCTAATATCTGAATCATTTTTCTTAAAAATTGCGCTCAACTCCGATTTTTCGTCTCGATTAAAACGGAAAGAATTACCATAAAACAAAAAAAAAACAGTTTTTTTTTGTGCATTGAAGCTAACATAGTATACAAAATATAAAATAACGGTTAAAGTAACCATTTTTTAAAAATATCTTCAGCACTGAAAAAGCCAATCTAAATATTAGGTCAAGTTAATGTAATTAGACTTTTTTAATGTCTTTGTATCTATAATTATTGCTATTCGAAATTTGTAAAACAAAATTCAATTAATAATTCCTTATGAAGCTCAGTATGACTTCAGACGTTTTGTTACCAGATTTGTATCTATGCCAGTGATTTTGCGTGTATCTGAAAATGATAAATGCTTTGACAATAAAATCTTATTAGTCTAGACACTCTAAAACTTGCAGCTCACCCGCGAATTGGCAAAAAGAGCTTTTCATTTTTACAATCCGCTTTATAACGTTCACCATCACGTTCCACTCAAAACATAAATAATTTTTGGAAAATAAAAAATTTTGTCATAATTTTTTTTAAATGTTTTTCAAAGTTTATCGTCAAATGATTCTGATCAACATAATAAATTGATTACACAGAAAAAAATAAAGAGAAAAGCCAGGAAGAAAATTTCGAGTATTTCAGAGGTTGTTCAACCATGAGAGTTTCTGCTGCTTCAACGATAAGTAGACCTATACTCAAGCCAGCCAACCACTACGCGTTTTGCAAATTATTTTATACAGTAGCAGACATTTGAAAACCAAAGCTGTCAGAATCTTTGATAATTTTGCCAATACCATAAAAAAAATACCATGAGAGATCTGGAACAAAAAGGCATATGAAATTTAAAATTATTTATATGTAATGGTGAGGAAAATACGTTTAAAAGAATAATACATGAAAACATAAACTTAGCTTCCACTAGAATAAATTTACACAGAATATAGAGAAAGAAGGTAGCCCTGTATGCTATAAAAATATTTGAGAGAGGTCTGAATGACCTGAATTTACTTAATAAGTCTTGGAAAATTTTGTACTGTTAAGTATACTAATTTTTTCATCATCATAGGCTTCAACTACCACTGATTCTCCGTAGTAGACAAATTTTTTGTTTCAGCGGTAGTGAACTAAAGCAGAATTTTTGAAACGAAATGTTTAAAAAAAAAATAAAACTTAAGATTCTAAGCATTCGTTTGACAAATTAATGTATACAGTGGCAGACATTTGAAAACTAAAGCTATCAGAATCTTTGATAATTTCGGCAATACTATACAAGACTTACCAAGAGAGAGTTGGAACAAAGTGGCATATGAAATCTAAAATCCTGTAATGGTGTGGAAAATACGTTTAAAAGAATAAAAAATAATACATTAAAGTTTAAACTTAGCTACAACTAGAATAAATTTTTACAAAAGGTAGAGAAAGATGGCAGCTCTCTGTAGTAAAAAAATGCTATCAGATTTGTACTTAATATAGTACATAAACCATTCTCATTATCTCTAAACTTCTTATTGACTCAGGGGACTTCCCCCCTCTCTAGCTGAAAGCCAATAGTCACAGTCGCCCAAGGGCTAAACTTATTAGATGAAAAAGTGAGTTGCCTGCTTCACGGGCAGGTTCTTTGAACAACTTTATATCAAGTCAAGTCAAAAGTGCTATAAAAATATTTGAGGGAGGTCTAAATGACCTGACAATACTTCATGAGTTTTAGAAAATTTTGTATTGTTAAGTATACTAGTTTTTACATCATCATAGACTTCAACTACGGCTGATTCTTTGTAGGAGACAAATTATTTGTTTCAGCGGTAATGAATTAAAGCAGAATTTTTGAAGCGAATTATATATATAAAAAAAAAAAAAAACTTAAAATTTTATGCATTCGTCTATACTATTTTATATGTATCTGTTAAATTTAATAGTTTGTACAAAAATCTTATAATTCTAATTTTAAAAAATAAATACATAAATATTGCTATCATAGGAAAAATTGTTTTCCTACACTACGGAGAACCGCAGCTGTTGAAATCTTTGCATCATTTTAAAAAAATAATTCCGAAAGGCAAATTGCAAAATTTGAACGAAATCGGACGAATGGTTTCTGAGTTAATTAATTAGCGAATAAAATCGTCGTATATTCAAAATATACAAATAATTGTCTCGCCTATACATTTTAATTTTTAAGAACTAGTCAATCAATTTTATTTAAGTTGTGTGCTGTGTTACATTACTTAAAATGATTTTATTACTTAAAATATTGTCTGCTGCACTTATTAATTAGTGCATTTAATGAACGCAAATTTAAGTTTTGGCTATTGAATCATTAAGATAGGATCAGTTATTATTTCTAATTTACTATTGAAAGTGGATTCCGAGAATGATTTTCCTATAAATATGAGCAAGTTGATATGTAAGTCATAGTGTTAAAGAATAATTAAAGAGATAATAAATAAATACAATTTCTGCAACTTTTTACATTTTAGTCGCATGTGGCGTTGTTTCTGGATAGCCATTGTAACGAACACGACATTTGTGTGAGAAATGGTTCCCATGAATTAATAATATTTGTTTGCAATGTTAAAAATTCATATCGATTATTTTTTCCATTACAAACAAACGTAACGTAATCGTATCATAAACGTAAATGCATTATTTCCTTCTGACAAACACTTTTTACGTAGTAGAGAGGTGGGAACTCTTAGTAGTCACTGAAATTAAATTTAGAAAAAAAACGGCATAGAAATATATTATTAAATTGCATAAAAACTGTAGCTTGTAGAATGAAGCCGATATCAAATTCAAAAACAGCGACGAAAAACTATGCATAATAACATTTCAAAAACCTAATGCATTAGAAAATATTAAAAAAAAAATTCTGCAATTCATTTTATCGTGAATAAAGGCTTCTTTTGCTTAATTGAAAATGATTTTCCCGCACTGAACTTTCAGACAGACATAATTATATATTGTTGTCTTTATAATTTAGCCAATTTTTAATTGTTGAGAAACCTATTCAAGAGCGACGCAAGAACAAAAAAATTTTCAGTATATACTTATAAACATTTTTTCTGAACTCTCAAGGAGTCCTTTTTAATATTTATTTCTATCACTACTCAAAGAAAAATTAACTTATTTGAAGCATATCAATAAAATTAACGTTATGCCTGAATTTTTCTTTCCAGTATCCACCAGCCAAATTTATTGCTAGTAGATACACTTATTAAACCGCGAGAAACCACTCCGATTGCGAATTAATTCTTACAAATTTAAATTTATTTATTAAAAATATTCTATTTTCTCAAACGGTAGTTTCAAAATTTTGAACAACCTTAATGAATTTTATTTATTTTTCAACATCTCTCAAGTAAAAGGAAACTGAATATTTTATTTCATATATTTAAAAAATACATTCCTTAAAATGATTTAATAATTATATGTCTCAAAATTCAAAAATTTTTAAAGCGTATTCGCAAAAATATTAATGAATAATTATTTAGAGCTATTTTTTGTATAGATTGTTGAATGAAAGAATTTTATAACTTTGTACAAAATGTTTCGATGAGCTTGAAAATTCCTCGAGATATCGCGAAAGAAGCAAAGTGTATAATCAAAATTAAGAGAACTAAACTTTTGATAGCTCGCCTGTCCTAACTATTGGGACCATTTCGACAGAATTCGAATTTGTTGAAAAAATTTATAAAAAAAAATGAGCGGTTATATGAATTTTTGTTTTTTAAAATACTGTCTGCTGCACTAATTAAGTAGTGCAAATAATTAATGCAATTAACTAATGAATATTTAAGCTTCGACCATTGAGTCATTAAAGTCTGTTCTTAGGCCTAATTCCGATCATTAGTTCATATGCTGTTTATATATATTTTTTTTTTGCAACGTCAACAAGATACAATCAAGAAATATTTAAAACTAAGGAAACTTATGGAAATTTTAACTATTAATTATAAGCCTGTAATAAATCATTTTTTATTTCTAGATTTGATTTTTTTTTATTCAAAAATATGCATATCCAGGTTTGCCACGGGTGAATAAAATTGCAAAAAGTGTGACAATTAAAATTTTTAATTTTAATAAAAGATATTAAAATATTCTAATTTTTATATATTTTTTTAGATTATTTGAAATGCCAAATTTCTTAGATTATTAGAAATGCCAAATTTCTTCGCTCTGTCAGAAAAAAAAATCTCTAGCAATATCGGAATTAAAGGTATTTTTCGCTTAGTTTTTTTTTTTTTTTTTTTTTTTTTTTTTTTTTTTTTTTTTTANCTTTTTTTTTTTTTTTTTTTTTGGTGCATTTTTTGTAATTTAAAAAATATTATGACAAATACAGCATTATTATTGCTATCTCGTGGGGAAACTTTCAAAGAGTGAGCGTAATTACTCTAATTCCGCATTTTTCACGCTTCAAATTACTACCAATTTATTAGAATTAGGCAGAAAGCGGAGCAGTTGTTATTTCTAGCTTACAATTGAAAGTGGATTCTGAGAATGGTTTTCCTTTAAATATGAATAAGTTGATATGTAAGCCATAGAATAATTAAAAAGATAATAAATAAATAAATTTTCTTCCCCTTTTTACATTTTAGTCGCATGTGGCGTTTTTTCTGGATATCTTGCGTAAGGAACACGACTTCTGTGGGAGAAATGGTTTCCATGAATTAATAATATTTGTTTGTATTGTTAAAAATTCCTATCGATTATTTTTTCCATTACAAACAAACGTAGCTTAATCGTATCATAAACGTAAATGCATTATCTCCTTCTTCCAATTACTTTCTACGTAGTAGAGAGGTGGTAACTCCTAGTAGTCACCAAAATTAAATTTTTAAAAAATTCTGCTTAGAAATATATTATTAAATTGCATAAAAACTGCAGTTGGTAGAATGAAACCAAAATCGAATTTGAAAACAGCGACATAAAAATATACATAATAACGTTCAAAAACCTAATGAATTAGAAAATGTAAGAAAAAAGTGTATAATTTATCATAATGTGAATAAAGGCTCCTTTTCTTTGAAAATACTTGTTTTGTCACGCATAGAACTTTCAGACAGACGCAATTATATTTTGTTGTGTTTATTATTGAACTACTTTTTAATTGTTGAGAAGCCAATAGCGATAAAAGAACTGAAGAAATTTTCAGATCTAAAAGATGACTAGTTATCAACCTTCCTCCTAAACTCGCAAGAAGCCTTTTTTATTATTAATTACTACCGCAACTGACAGAAAAAATAACTTTTTCGAAGTATTTCAACGAAATAGACTATATTCATGAATTTTTCACTTTTCTTTCTTATAACGCACCAGCCAATTATATTGCTAGAAGACACTTTTAATAAACGTAAAAGCAATGTAATAAGTAATTATCATATTGAACTGAACTGAACTGAGTTTCGTTTCAGTGTACCTGTCCGCGAAGCTGACACTTCACACTTTCATCTGAAGTTGTGCCCGTGGGCACCTGTAATGATGGCATTGCAAGTGGATAATGGCGGTGAATTTTGGCGGCGGTGGTCAGATTAAATCTACATTTTATCTATACCCATAAAATAATAACACGATTAAATAATACTAGCTGATGGTTAAGATTGATATAAGTCTCTACTATAACAGTGACCCGGCCGTCCTGGTATTCAACCACTCGTACCGGGTTGCTCACTGTACTGATATTAGTGGAACTACGACTTCCCCGGATCGGACCCTATACAGGGTTAGTCCTTCACCGGGTTTACCGTAGTCCAGTGTATAAGCTGTGTGTGTATTAATTATCATCATTTAAGTTTAAAATTATTTTTTATTTAATATTAACAAGTTCACGCCGGAAAAAGTGAAACGTACTGGTACGGGAAAAGAGAAAATATTGGTAGAAGAACTATTTCAGTATTAAATAATATTCGAGAGGAGTTAATCTATTTTCAATAATAACAATTCACTGTAGGGAAATTTATCACGGTGAAGAAGCAATTCAATATAAAAATTGCATCCGTTAAAAACAATTGGTAGTTATGGATTTTTATTATTCCCGGAAAAAAACTAAAAAATGAAATTTATTGTTACCAGTTTTTATTCAGGTGCGCTGCCAAGATGAGACAACCGATGGTTCCCTCTAGATTGTCTCATCTTGGCAGCGGGTGAGCGTGTTAAACGCTCACCAGCTGTGAACGTGTTAAATTGCGTGTTTTAAAAGGATTTAATAATTTATGTACCCTAAAATTAAAAAAAAAAAATGTTGAAACGTTTTCACAAAAATAATAATATATTATTAATATTTATTTAAAGCTATTTTTTGCATCGATATTTGGATAAAAGAATTTTATAACTGTGTGCAACATGTTTTGATGAGCTTGAAATTTTCTCCAGATATTGTGAAACGAGCAAAAAGTAAAATCAAAATTAAGAGAACTAAACTTCTGATCGCTTGCCTGACCATATCGCCTACAGTAACCATTTCGACAAAATTCGAATTTGTCGGGGAAAAGAAATTATTAAAAAAATATGCTGTTGTATGAATGACTTTGTTTCTTATAATTCTGTGTTCTGCAGATATTAACTAGTGCATACCTGCCAACTTTTAATCCTTTCCATTATAATTTTTCCCAGTGGTATTAAAATGGAATTAAAACTTCAATTTTAAGCAAACAAATACGTTGTATTTGAGGAAACTTAAGGTGACAACCATGATAGTAATGCATATTAATATATGTGCTTAATTTTTGTAAGAATAGTGGTAATCAAAATCATTTATAAATTAAATTTATAAAAGAGAAAATACTATATATTTACCACCACTTTAAATATGAAAATAAAATCTTCCGGAAAATCCGAAAGAGTTGGCAGGTTTGCTAGTGTAATTAGTTCATGCAATTAACTTGTGGCGCCAAAGGAATCGACTGGTTGACAAACACACGACCGGCAACCTTGTATCTTCCCCAGTAATTAAGAAGCTTCGAACTTTACCATCACCTCCTACATCTAAAAGCCTCCCAACGATCTTTTATAAGTAGTCCGCGCAGACAATTCCAAAAGTGAACTAGTTGTGCGCATGAACCCAAAACCTTTTATAAAGTAGTTGACTGTTGATGATGATGTGGGGGGGGGGATCTGTGCTACTCGCTTTTATCCCCCTTGCTGTAAGGTGTATCTTTTGTGAGTTGAGTTGTTGGTGGTGAAGATGATGACGATGATATGAAGAAAGTGTTCTTGAAGAAGCGAAGTAAATTTACTGTGCAGATGAAAATTAAATATTTTTTCCAAAACATTTTTGGAGAGGTTGCTTTGATAAAATAAAAAAGAAACTAACGTTTGGTGGTTCCAACACTTTTGGAGAAACACGTTCATCAAAACTAAATTCTTAATAAATAAAAAAAAAACTCTTTTTCCCAGGCGCTCAGAGAAGCTTAAGCCAATAACTTAAAGATTTGTAACTGCATTTAGTTAAGGGATTTGAAAACTGGAGACTAGAAACGCTTAGTTGAAATTAAAAAATCCACTAAGTTTTTAAGAAGATTATCATATTGGTCGTAACTAAGAAGACGGTGAAGGGAGAGTGGGAAAACTCCGATAGAAGCGCGCAGCGCTTGTCGCTGATGTTCAAACTTTTTGCATTCAAAGAGGAGGTGGATAGCAGATTCTGGTTGTTGACAGTGGTCGCATAAAGGGGAGTCAACGAGCCCTATTTTTGCATATATTGCGTTAAGTTGGATTGTGTTGCTTCGGAGACGCGAGATTAAGATATCGTATTTTCGGTTTGGGAGTTGATTGAGGGAAGTTTTATTAACTGGGTGATCAAAGGGGAAACGCTTGTGGTATTTTGANATTCTCCTGGCACAGACTGAGTTATTTCTGCGTATGAGGGCTTTTTCAAATAAGCTATTCTTCTAGCTTCACTCATCGGAACATGATGGGTAGACTTAATTCTCATTAGTTTCTCAAAATTTAAAAATGCAGGACAATCACGCTGAATTGGATTATGGTTGCCGTTACAATTTCTGCAGCACTGGACCCTAGTACACGGGCCCTGATGTTCGGAAGAAAGGCCTCCACAGTTGTGGCATCTGGTTGGGGATTTACAGTATTTATCGGGGTGGCCGAAACTCCAGCAGTTTTTGCATAGGGTAACGCTATCTTGGAAGAGTTTAGTCTCATAGTATTGATACCAGAGACGTATTTTCTCAGGGACAACAGTACCTAAGACATTGAAAAGGATTGTGGTTGTCGGTTTCCCTTGTTTTAAGAACCGACGAATTTCTAGAGCTTGTGTCTTGTTTTCAAAATTGAACTCCCGACTAATGTCCGAAACCGAAGTTTCAACAGGAAAGTTCCTGAGAATGAATTTGGAGGAAATGCATTCTAGAAGGCATTTAACTGCTACAGGAATCTCTAGGATTGTTTTTATCTTTAAGATGTATTTTGCAGTTTCTAAGTCGTCACATTGAATAAGGAGCGACCCGCTTTTTTGGAATCTAATACTTTTAATTTTTTTTGTCGGTACAGAAGCATTTAGGTCTGCTTTAAGGCGTACTGGTGAGGTCTGAGGTATAGCACTAGATTTTTCTTTTGCTTCAATATTAAACCAAAAGTCTGCTGAGCCGTTGTTTTTAGCATGAGCCAAAATATCTTCTATGGGCTCCTTGGAGCACCACTGGTAGTCTAGGAGATTGGTCATTTTGACCAGATGGCCCCCAAAAGGTAAAGAGTAAAAGTGGCTTACCTGTTTTTTGGTAATCCTGAAATAAGGAGGGAGTTTTTAAACATTTTACTATAAATTCGTGGATGTTTTCTTGTTATCCAACAAAAAAAAGGGAAAAGTGAAATTCGGAAAGTAATAAAAATTCAAAATAAAATTTAAACGTGACTTATCTTTAGTCACATCACTCTCTCTAAAATCTAGTTATTAGCCAACTGACTTCATGAAAAGGCTTCGGAAAAAACTGCGATTATTTCACTCATTAGTCGGTTTTTATAATCCAGTGCACACATCCAAATAAAAGATTACGAGCTACGCATATTTACTCTAACAGGTCCAATCATACACTAGGAATATTCCTGCGTAAGCATGTGAATAATATCGACAATCAAACTTTTTAATAATCTCCAATTATTTATAGTCTTTACTGATTCCGTAGGATCTTTATCATAAATGCCCTTTTATAAAGTACTTGAGAAAAATTCATCATATATATTTGAGAATTGAATCTGTAGTGGTAGACAAGTGAATAAGGGAAATCAATAATATTCATAAATAAAACAAATTTTTAGTCATATATTTGCTACCACTTTCCTGTTTTAACTAGATTTTGTATTAAGTGACTCATTCGGAAAGTGGATAAGGATATCCTTCACAGTGATCTGATTGCACTACCTATAAAAAACCGTGTGGAGGCTTTACTCGGTGCACACACTCATACTTAATTTTATGTTTCTGTTTTAGCTTTTTATGTTTCAGTTGTTAATAAATGTTTAGTTGATTTTTGTCATAGTTGTCTTCAACTTAATATGAGAGGGTTCCTCCCCCTCAAACTAATGAAAATTTAAGTTTTGGCCCTTGAATCACTCAAATCTGTTTGGTCTAATTCAGATCATAAGTTCATATGTTATTCAGAGTTTTTACTTTTTTGCATCGAAAACGAGATACAAACAAGAGAAAGTTAAAAGATACAATTTGCGCAATGGATGCTAATTATAAGCCTGTAATACATTATTTATTACTGGATTTGATTTTTTGAAGTTATACTTCTTATGCGACTTCCAACAAGGTTGCGTTAAACGTTTAACGCTACATTTTTATTGGCCGGAAAATCACGTGGTAGGATCCAGTTTTCCCTCATTCATTTCCATATTGCTTTGGTTCTCACTAGCATAAAAATAATAAAAGTCATAAAAGTTTTCGCGATCGCAACACTCGAGTACGCCCTCTAGCGGGAGCCTGTAAATATCAGACATTAATTTATGGCGTTTTCATTTAGTTCCATCTGAATCACTGGCAGAATCGGTCGCCATTTTCTTTGCACGAAATAAGAAGCAAAATTTTCCTAAGGAAAAAGCCGAAAAACTTGAAAAAACTCTCCAGAACATTGTTAAATCTTTCAGAAACAGAACACGCAAAGCATTTGAAGAAAATTCCTCAATAATTTTCAACTTATTATCAACAAACTTGCAACATATAACTTCCGATTTCGCTATCGCATACTGTTACAGATGTGTGTATTAAGGTAAAATGCATTTCTTCTGTCTTCAATTCATTACAAATTAAAGTGAAATCAACATTGCTTTCGTCATTCCAATAAATAAATGTGAATTCAGAACGTCAAGAACTGCAATCATTTTGGAATTCTTCTGATTTATAAAGCACGTAAGTGTTAATTTTTATAAAATAAAGCATTTTACTTTTAAGTATGTTTTTTCTTATTTGATGATAGTTTTCTATAGAATGGTTTTCTGTGTCCGATTATGAATCAAAAAAGAAAAAACATGAAAGTTGTTTATTTTAATGTAAGGAAATTTTAGAATTGGGTTTTTCCTTTTTGCTTTGTATCGTAAGCATTCTTTATTTTACGTTTATTAGTTTCGAAATAATGATTTTTATTGAAACTTGAAATTTTTTGATAAAAATTGTTGTCAAAAAACGTTGTTTACAAAATTAAATTTCATAAAATTATGAGGCTTATGTATACTTTTTGTTCATTTTAATTTTTGAACTAATATGATTCTTAAAACTATAGAATGTAAAGTTTAAATGGGCCTTTCATGTTATATCATTAAATTTAGTAATACTATTTCTCGGGCATTAGGTTTTAACTCTTATAAGAATATACATATTTTTTTCTGTTTATGTACAAATATTTTTCCGATGTGTTTTGGAT
>NC_092209.1:23075303-23084182 GCF_043381705.1 Parasteatoda tepidariorum | reverse complement strand
CATGTACAATCTAAATAGCTAATATACTTTTTTAAAAGCCAATAAGAGCATTGGTAGAATTCATCTACATAAGTACAATACTATGTCTTTGATGATAAAATACTATGTCTTTGATGATAATATATTATGTCTTTGTGCTAGAACATTGTGTTCATTGGCGAGCTAGCGCAGCGAGCCATGGTTCACGGCGTGAACCGCATAGGATTGCGTAGCTATTCTCGGGGGTTGGCGAGCGTTAGCGAGCAGGGGGCGGAGCCTCCTAGTGTAATTTAATAGGGTAGTATTTTTTATTTTCAAATTTAGTGGATAACAATTGTAAAAAATGAGTGAAAACAATCCTACGAACAATGCGACGGATTTAAGGTTAAGTCAAGGTACGTCTCTTGCGAATATCAATTAATTGTTAGGTTTTCTTTTCTGAAATTACATTATGACGCATTCACATACATTATTAATACAAATACATTTTCATGGGCGAGGCAACCACAAGCACTTCCACTGGTTCAAGAGGACCGCGAGGGAAAAATGCACAGTATTACCGTGATTACAGAGCATGGTAGCGAGCGGAGCAGGAAAAAGAGTCGTTGAATAGAATTAGTGATCCTTCTACGACTGCTGATTCTTCTACAATTAACGTCGCAGGTAGCGAAGTTTAACGTCTTCCGCAAGGCGGGACTCCACGCACCATTTTTTTTTAAAAGCTAAGCATATCCAGGTTTGCCATGAGTCACTAAAATTGCAAAAAGTGGTGACGATTAAAAATTTGAATTCTAATAAAAGATATTAAAATGTGCATTTTTATTTAGATTATAGATTACATGTGGCACATTTTATTTAGATTGCCTGAGATGCAAAATTTTTTCGCTTTGCAAAAAATATTTTCTTGTAATATCGGAATTAAAGTTATATTTAGTTCATTTTTTTCTCTTCATTTTTTGTAATTAGATTTATTGAAAATATCATAAGAAATGCATTGTTATCACGTGGTGACGTTTTGAAAGGGTGGGCGTAATTATCCTAATTATGTAAGGTTTACTCTTCAATTTGCTGGCAATTTATTAAAATTTTGCAGTAAGCAGAGCAGTTTTTCATTTCTGGTTTACTATTGAGAGTGAATTCCGCAAATGATTTACCTTTAAATATGAACAACGTGAAATATAAGTCATAGTAGTGTTGAACAATTAAAGAGTAATAAATAAATAAAAATGAAAAAAATTCTACCACTTTTTACATTTTTAGTCGCCTGTGGTGACCTGCATATCTCGCGTAAGGAACACGACTTTACGTTAATTAGTTTCTATGAATTATATAATAATATTTGTTCTCAATGGAAAAAAATATTATAGATTATTTTTCCATAACCGACATCATAACACTTCGCATCATGATCTCAAATGAATATTTAATTTTTTTTCTTACCACTCACTACGTAAAAGAGAGATAGGAACTTTTAATATTTCTTCACATTCAGTTTAATTTAAAAAAATTCTGGTTAGATATTTATTAATAAATTGCATGAAAACTGTAGCTTGCAGAGTAATATTAATTGCGGATTTGAAATCAGAAACGCAAAAATATACAAAAATTTCGTTCAGATAATTAATACAATTGAATATTAAAAAAAATTGTAATTCATTATGGCGTGAGTAAAGGCTCCTTTTGCATGTTTGAAAATGGCTGGTGTTTCTTCGCGGACAGAACTTTCAGACAGACCAAATAATAAATAGCTTTGTTTATATAATTAAATCACTTTTTAATTGTTGGGAAACCTGTTCAAAAGCGATACGCGAGAACAGAAGTACTTTTCAGATTTAAATGAATACTTTTCAACACTTTTTCTGATCCCAGAAAAAGTACTTTTCAGTACAAATTACGACCACTAAATCTAACACGTTCAAGCCGGGGTGACTCAGCGGTGGGTCACGCTAGATCATCTTGGCAGCTCACCGGAGTAAGAACTGGTAACAATAAATTTCATTTTTTAGTTTTTTTCTGGGAATAATAAAAATCTATAACTGCCAATAGTTTTTAGCGGATGCAATTTTTATTTTGAATTGCTTCTTCGCCGTGATAAATTTCCTTACAGTGAATTGTTATTGTTGAGAATGGATTAACTTCCCCGAATATTTTCTAATATTGAAATAGTTCTTCTACCAGTATTTTCACTTTTCCAAGCGTGAACGTGTTAAATAGAGAATTTGAAATTTTCCAATTAAGTAGACAAAAATTAAGAAAGCCAAATATACTGCTAGCGTTTTCGTTAAATACAATGGATTGTGCATTTTAACAATAATCCCTTAATATTAAACGCTTAAAACTTTTATAAAATATATTTTATTTTCTGAAACGGTAGTTTATAAAATCTGATTTATTTCATTCATGTATCACGCAAAGGCAATGTTGCAGTCAATGAGGCTGAACAGGAATGAGCTCTCCAGAAAGTGCGAAATTTATGTCCTCCAATTCGGTTGATTTTGCTTTTTCTTCTTTAGAAAAAAATTAAGCAAATCCTTCGAATTAAACATTTTGGCTGCAAATCTAGCTCTTGCTGGAAGCGTCGCTGCAGTTCATTTCTGAAACTTGTGTTTTTTTAAATAATAAGAACTTAGCCGAATCCGTAATGTGCATAGAAAACTGCATACAAACGTGTTACGGAAGAAAATAAACGAAAGATAGATGGATTTTAATTTTAAAAAAAGATAAAATTTTTTCTGATAAATTACCAAACCCATAGAAATAAGAAATGATATATTTATAATACCAGTTTTTTTCTCTGTTAAAGAAATATGTAATAAGATTTGTTGTTCAAATTTAGAGATGAAACCACCCTAAAGATCACAATTCAAGACGAATGAGAAAAAGGCCGCGTTAACGCATATCTGCCAACACTTCCGGATTTTCCGAAAGATTTTATTTTCATATTTAGAGTGGTAGCAATACTCATGTTATTCCAATTAACTTTCTGAATTATAATGATAATTATAAATGAGTTTGACCACCACTACATATAAATAATTACAATAAATATATAAAAACATAATAATCCTTATGCAAGCGAATTTCAACGGGATTAAAATATAAATATATTTTCGAGTCAGATTGTTTTTCGTTAATTGTGTTACAACCACTCTGAAAATCCATTCTCGGAAAGAGTGAAAGTTGGCAGGTATGCGCTAACGGTCCCGGGCGCCCAGATAAATATTGATGATGATGATATTTCAGAGATGAGAAAGTGGTAGTTTATCAATTGTGATTCTTGGTTTAATAAATTCAATTTAGTAGATTTTTATCCACCACTATTTCTAAATAATTCGTAGGCTTATATATTTCACCACTTTATAGTGCTTATATCATGCATACCCTCCAACTTATGAGGATTTTGAAAATAATTCTTTCTAGTGGTAGCGAACCAAAGTAGAAATTTTAGAAGCAAATGGACCTCTCATAAAACTTTTATAAGAACTTAAGAATCTAGCCATATGACCTGCACTTTTATAAGTAACAGTGGACAAATTACGCTAAAATTAATTTTTTTTAAATATTAAGACATTAATTTTGCTACCGTCTGAAAAGAAGATTTCTGAAACTACGGAAATTCCGTAGCAGTTGGAGGGTATGTATCATGCTATACATTTTGAAAAGCAAACAAAATTAGTCAAATATTTGCAAAATTTACTTCGTAGTTATTTACCGTTTTTTTAATTATTCTAGCGTGTCCGGAGCCGTTGGCATCTCTGCAAACTGTATGGTATTTGAAAAGTGATTGAATGAGTTATGTTTAAAAAATTTCTGTGCTTTGCGATTTTCAAATAATTTCAGCTCCTCTTTGAAAGCTAATACTCGTACAATATGAAGAAAGAAAGAATTAATCTAAATAATAGCCAATGGTATCCATTGAAAACAGATAAATGAAACTCAAGATAGAAGAAAAATATCTTCATAATGAATAAATAATACATCAGAATTGAAGAAAGATAAACAAATGGGATAAACATGATGAAAGATCTACCAGATGTATCTTTCGATCGTTATTATTGAGAAAGAGAAATAAACAAGAAAATGGTCAGATCAGTTGATACTTATCAAAAATATGGAGTTTGTGGAGGTAAAGTTCTTGATTAAAGTATAAATTGGACTCATTGAGAGACTAAGAAACCTCAAAAGTAAACAGTTGAAAACTCATGTAATGTAAGCCAATTTGATAGAAACTTTAAGGGATATTTTTAATTGTTAGTTTCTTTTCAAATTTAAAAGAAATATATGTATAGAGAAAATATCAAGCAATTATTAAATTTCTTGACTATTTTTAGCCGCATGAGTAAAAGTGAAAACGGTTACACTTCTATTTCATTTGTAGTTATTCTTTTACTTTTCAGATTTAAATGAAGAAAACTTGAAAACCTTTCTTCTGAACTCGCAAGGAGTCCTTTTTATTATTCATTACTATCACTAGTTAAAGATAAAATAACTTATTTGAAGCATATCAATGAAATTAACTTTATTCATGAATCTTTTTCCTTCTCGCTATCCACCAGCCAAATTTATTGGTAGTAGATAAGCTTATTAAATTAAGTCAATACTAGAATTCCACTTGTAACATCACTAATTTAAAATTGTTCATTAAAAATATTATATTTTCTGAAACGGTAGTTTCAAAATTTCAAACAACTTTTATTAATATTATTTATTTTTCATTGTCTCTCAAATAAAAGGAAACTGAATATTTTATTTTATATATTTAAAATATACATTCCTTAAAATGATTTAATAAGTTATATCTCTTAAAATTCAAATATTCACAAAAATAAAATTAAATAATTATTTAGAGCTATTTTTTGTATAGGTAGTTGAATGAAAGAATTTTATAACTGTGAACAAAATGTTTCGATAAGCTTGAAAATTTCTCGAGATATTGCGAAAGACGCAAAAAGTAAAATCAAAATTAAGAGAACTAAACTTTTGATCATTCGCCTGTCCAAACTTTTGGAACCATTTCGACAGAATTCGAATTTGTTAAAAAAAAAAAACTATTGAAAAAATGTGGTGTTATATGAGTGATTTTGTTTATTAAAATAGTGTCTTCTGCACTAATTAACTGGAGTAAATAATTAATGCAATTAACTAATGAATATTTAAGCTGCATCCCCTGAATTAATAAAATCTGTTCTTAGACCTAATTCCGATCATTAGTTCATATGCTATTCAGAGTTTTAATTGTTCTGCAACGACAACGAGATACAAACAAGATAGAGTTAAAACTAAGGAATTTACGCAATAAATGCTAATTATAAACCTGTAATAAATCATTCTTTATTAATAGATTTCATTTTTTTTAAATATATTAAAGTAAGTATATCCAGGTTTGCCACGGGTGAGTAAAATTGCAAAAAGAGGTGACAACTAAAATTTAGAGTTTTAGTGAAAGATATTAAAATTTGCAAATTTTGATAGCATATTTTTTTAGATTATTAGAAATGCCGAATTTCATTGCTTTGTCAAAAAAAAAAAAAAAAATTCTAGGAATATCAAAATGAAAGTTATTTTCAGCTTAGTTTTTTTTTCTTCATTTTTTTTTTGCAATTTATAAAATATTATAAGAAATACAACATTATTATTGTTATCTCGTGGTGACACTATTAAAGAGAGAGCGTAATTATTCGAATTCCGCATGTTTCAGTCTTCAAATCTCTACCAATTTATTAGAATTTAGCAGAAAGCGGAGCAGTTGTTATTTCTAGTTTACTATTGAAAGTGAATTCCTAGAATTATTTTCCTCTAAATATAAGCAAATTGATGTGTAAGTCATAGTGTTATTGAATAATTAAAAAGATAATGAATAAATAGATTTTCCTCCAATTTTTACATTTTAGACGCCGGTGGCATCTTTTGATATGTTGTATAAGAAACACGACTTCAGGGTGTTAAATGGTTCCGATGAATATTAATAATATTTGTTTGTAATGGAAAAATTCATATAGATTATATTTTCCATTATAAATAAACGTAAAGTATTGCATCATAAACGTTAATGTATTATCTCCGTCTTCCTTTACTTTCTACGTAGTAGAGGGGTGGGAGCTCTTAGTAGTCACTCAAACTAAATTTTAAAATAATTCTGCTCAGAAATACATTATTAAATTGCATAAAAACTGTATCTTGCAGAGTGAAACCGATATCGAATTTGAAAACGAGGAAATATCCATAATAAAGTTCAAAAACTTAATGCATTAGAAAATAAAATGAAAAATTTTTATAATTTATTATAATGTGAATAAAGGCATCTTTTGTTTATTTGAAAATACTTGTTTTTTTTTTTCACGCACAGAACTTTCAGACAGACGTAATTATATTTTGTTTTTAAAATTGAACCACTTTTTAATTGCTGAGTAGCCTATTCAAGAACAAAAAAATTGCAGATCTAAAAGTGAAATACTTATCAGCCTTTCTTCTAAACTCACAAGAAGTCCTTTTTATTATTAATTACTATCACACCTTAAAGCAAAAAAAAGTACACCAATGAAATAGACTATTTTTATGAATTTAATCTTTTTCTTTTTCAGTATTCAATTTAATTGCAAGAAGATATCTTTAGTAAACAGTGTTGCATACCTGCCAANCACAAGAAGTCCTTTTTATTATTAATTACTATCACACCTTAAAGCAAAAAAAAGTACACCAATGAAATAGACTATTTTTATGAATTTAATCTTTTTCTTTTTCAGTATTAACCAGCCAATTTAATTGCAAGAAGATATCTTTAGTAAACAGTGTTGCATACCTGCCAATTTTTAATCCCTTCCATTATCATTTTTCCCAGTGGTATTAAAATGGAATTAAAAGCAAACAAATACGTTGTATTTGAGAAAACTTAAGTTGACAACCATGATAGTAACGCATATTAATATATGTGCTTAATTTTTGTAAGAATAGTGGTGATCTAAATCATTTGAAAATTAAGTTTAAAAAAGAAAAAAATAGTATATATTTACTACCACTTTAAATATAAAAATAAAATCTTCCGGAAAATCCTGAAGAGTTGACAAATATGGAGTTGTGAATGACAACTATTCACAATTTCACAAATCTTTAAATATTAATTAAATATATTTTATTTCTAAAACGGTAGCTTCAAATTTTGATCATCGGTAGGCGAAATTATTTATTTCTCAACATCCGTTAAGTAAAATCGGAGCAGTACTCAGCGAGTCGGTGTAAAATTCTCAAAAGTTGACCGGTTCGTAGAGTGAGAGAAGATGTTGAAGCACTGCTTTTTGCTGTTTGAATGTTATATTTTAATATAATTCATATAATCATGCTGTTATTAATTGTTATGGGATAAATATGGTGAAAATTGATAAGACATAGAGCTGAAACTAGGTATCGGTCACCTCCATACTAAGAAATTGCTTGCTATCTTACCAGTGCTGCCAACTTTCTACCCTTTTTTGTGGTAAAACTTATTCGTGAGGTAGCTATGTCTTAATTTTAGCGTAGAATTTTTTTTCCATTTAAACTTATTTTTCATACCACTAGATTTAAAGATACGTAATATGAAACGCTACTTATTTCCAGCTCGATCGTGATTAGGCTTGTGTGGTGTTGGCAAAATTAAAAAAAATTCTGAACACTTTGGTATTTTTAAAGACTATCCTGCGTTAAATATTTAGCGAAAAGCGTGGTAGTTGATAAGCTTGCATTTCATATAATCTTCAGGAGTAATTCTGATTTAAAAAAAATTAGTTTTAGAGTGGTGATTATAATTGTTTATTCTGAAATGTCTTCGAAGTTAAAAAGATTCATTATCACCGACTACTACAGAGATGCCAACTGCTCCGGACAAGCCAAAATAATTAATAAAACGGTAAATAACTAGAAAGTAAATTTTGCAAATATTTGACTATTATTGCTTGCTTTTTAAAAGGTTAACTACAAAGCGGTGAATTATATAAGCCTACGAATTATTTGGAAATAGTGGTGGATAAAAGTCTACTAAATTGAATTTATTAAACCAAGAATCACAACTGATAAACTACCACTTCAAAATATATATTTGCTGTCCGGAGCAAGTTGGCATCTCTGCTACTTCGTTTATTGCAAGAGGTTTTACAGTGTGGAAAACATGTCAGATTGATGGCTTTCGGAATATTTTTGTCAACATTTTAATAGCCTCACCACAGTAAACTGATTTCAAAGGAACAATTAAAAAATTATGTTATGTCCAGGAAATTAATTTCGAGTATTTTAGAGGTTGCTCAACCATGAGAGTTTCCACTGCTTCGATGATAATTTGATCTATACTGAAGAATGCCAACTACTACGCGTTTTGCAAATTATTTTATACAGTATTAGACAATTGAAAACCAAAGCTGTCAGAATCTTTGATAATTTTGCCAATATTACAAGAAACTTACCATGAGAGATCTGGAATAAAGTGGCATATGAAATCTAAAATCGTTTATATGTAATGGTGTGGAAAATACGTTTAAAAGAAGAATACATGAAAACATAAACTTAGCTACCACTAGAATAAATTTATACAGAATATCGAGAAAGATGGCAACCCTATGTACTTTAACCCCTTGGGGACGGGTGATTCAGAAAAGCATTCGTACAAAATCAGAATCAAGTTGTAATTAAATAAAAAGCGGTAACTTAAATGTAGTCGTTGCTAATTTGACAGACTTACTTTGCTTTTTCTTTAATTATTGTTAGTTTAATCATATATATAATCAATGTTAGTTCAAAGTATAACTAAATAGTTTTATTTTGAACAAAGTAATGGTGAATTAAATAAATCAAACAATTATAACTCCGCCCACAAATAAACTGCTAAAGAATTACTTTGATTACCAGTTTTATCTTTTTACCCTGATTGATAC